>NC_058093.1:79049696-79352727 GCF_020171115.1 Neogale vison
TTGATAGGTGAGCTCTTTCAGTTTTTACAGATTCTTGGTATAATCTTTGGGCTTCTGATTGCCTCTTGGTCCTCTTTTAGCTCAAGATATTCTTTGAAAAAGAATTCTTTGAAAAGCATATTCAAGATATACTTTTCTTCCTGCTTGCAACCCTTTTCCTTATCCAAACTTGTTCTGTCTCCTTGAGAGCTCTTTATTGTTGATAGTTGTTGGTTGGCTTTGTCTTATGCATGCAATAGATTTTTCTGTCACTCCTTTTTCTACTCAGAAAGAGGCCTGCTCCTAGCAAGGCCACCATAAATAGGACAGATTTCCACTCTTTCCTTTTATTAATCAATGAAAAAGCCAGTATGGAATGCTCACTAATGTATGCACAACTTTCTAGGGAAGTAAAATCCTTTCCATACAATCGTTCAGTTGATTGTCATTAAGCTCTCCGAATAGGAAAAGTGAAATACAATTCTTTGGATCAGGAGAACAGAAATCATTTTAAGTATTTCTGGCAGGATGGGTGTTAATTCAAAGAATTCCAAGTTTGCACAACGTTAGGATTCGAGGAGGGAAGGTCAGTGGCCATATGGAATATGTAGAAACCATGTTTTCTGTGCAGAGTATTTGTATCTGATGATACACTTGGTTGGACTAAGGTCATTTCCATAGTGAGTTTTCATCTCTTTGTCTGTTTGCATTTTAGGTGATGTTTAGTTATTTTTTTTCATTTCTCTTAGATGTTATAAGCACTTCTGTAAAAAAAAAAAAAGTAATCATTTCACCCTGTGGGCACGCTAAGCTTGCTCTGTCTGCTGCTACGGCTATTTTCTGACAGGCAACGGCAATATTATGTTTCTTGAAGTTGTCTCTGTGTACTTTTATGCCAATCCTCCAATCCTCCTTGTTTGCTGTCACCCTGATTCAAGTTGCTGAGCTACAGCTTCTTAGTATCTGGCTTGAGTCCATCTTCCTCTAATATACACCCTCTGATGGTGAGTTTCAGTGAGCAAAGCTTCAGTGCGCGAACTGGCTGTGCTCCAGGCTTCAGCTGCTGATAAATCTGCCTTGGCATTTGATGTTAAGCATAGCTCTCAGATGATGACTACATTTTTTGAAGCTGCATGCAAGATTTTGATAGGTTGTTATTATAAACCAGCACCTAAGACTAGAAACAGGAAGGGGAAGGAATTTTCCATGCAGAGAAGCCCGTTAGCAGTGGTTGTCCTTTTCTGCACTCATTAATGTAGAGTCTAAAGATTTTTAACAGAATGTGATCCCCCAAATAAAAAAAAAAAAAGCAGGCTAGGGCATAGTCACCCTCAGGGTGACTTCATTCTGAGGGCCTTTGCAACTAGTGTTATCGGTAACCTTAGACAGTCTTTGACCTAGGATGTCCTTGAATATATGGATAGTGGTCTATTAAGTATCCCTTCAAGAGAAAGTAGTGCCTGATATAGACCTATAGGAAATGGAGATGCCAGTTGACTCCAGCAGATATCAATACCCTTCGTTTTATTAACTTCAGGTGTTTCTCCAAGTGCTTTTCAAACCTGGAGCCTTGAGAAGTACTCCAAAAAAGGTTTTCATGGTCAAAGCAATTTGAGAAGTAATATGATTTTTACTCCTATCTTGAGAGTTACAACTGACATTTTAAAACTCAGAGCAAACCCTGTGGTAACAAAATCTACTTAATTTTGTTTAACCCAGCATTCCCCTCCACCAATCCACCCTACTTTTGTTTTGATTATTGACATTTTCTCCATTGCAGCACTTTGATAAAAAGCATGTTGAAAACTGGGTTTCCAACCTCCCCCTTATATCCTATAGCCACTTACTTTATTCTAGATGACTATACCTAAGGTTCTTCAACTTGCTGAGTCCGTGGTCCCTATGGCAATCTGGTGCCTGAATGCCTCAAAATGAATTTTCTTCTTGCTGATATCAAGATTTTCTCCTGTCTTTGACTTTCAACATTTTTACTGTAATGTGTTTGTGGGTCTCTCTCTCTGGGTTTTCCTGCTTAGAGTGTGTTTAGCTCCCTATCCAGGAAGCTAAATGTAATACTGTATATTATGTTATTGTTTTTCAATAGATTTGGGAAGTGGCACCTGGGTGGCTCCGTTGGTTAGGCCTCTGCTTTTGGCTCAGGTCATGATCTCAGGGTCCTGGGATCGAGCCCTGCATCGGGCTCTCTGCTCAGCAGGTAGCCTGCTCCACCCCCCCTCTGCCTACTTGTGATCTCTCTCTCTGTCAAATAAATAAATAGATTTGGGAAGTGTTCAGCCATTATTTCTTTCAATATTTTTCTTCTTTCCTTCTCCTATCCTTCTGATACTTCCACCTGTGAGTATTTAAGGTGCCCACATTTATTTGAGGTTTTCTTTTTTTTATTCTTTTTTCTTCCTGTTCTTCATCTTGCATAATCTGTTAATAGTCCATCTTCAAGTTCACTAATCATTTCCTCTGCCAGTTCAAATCTACTGTTGAACTCCTGTTGTAAATTTTAAATTTCAGTTATTACACTTTATGATTCCAGAATTTCCATTGGCTCTCTTTCCTAATTTCCATCTCCTTATAGGAATTCTCTGTTTAAAGCAACATTGCCATCATACCTTCCTTTATTTCTATAGTCATTTTTTCCTTTATTTCTGTGAATATATTTATAATGCCTTTTTTGAAATCTTTTAAGTTTTAAATCTGTCATCTTGTCACTCTCACTGGGAAGTTCTGTTGCCTGATTTTTTCCTGGTGTAATATTTCTTTTATAACTCATAATTTTTTGTTGGAACCTGGATATTTTTGATATACTACAGCAAAACTAGGTACAGCCCCCTCTCACCACCCCAACACTTGCTATTTGCTTATTTATTTTAGTGATTGCCTAAACTATTTTGATGAGGTATATGTTCCTCCCTTTCCCTGCCCCACCCACAGTGTTATATCTTGGATATTGCCCTGCAGAGGGGTGCAGCTTTGGGTGGGGAAAGAGTCATTCTGGGATGACTGGTCCTGGTAGGGCTTGTGTTCACTCCCTAACTACACATAGCTGTTAATTTTCACTAATTTGTGACTGACGGCTCTATAATTTTCTACAGTCGTCTGGGACATAAATTCCTACAAACTAACCCACTCAAATTGTGGCTCTTTCATGGCACCTGGGTGACTCAGTCAGTTAAGCATCTACCGTTGGCTCAGGTCATGATCTCAGGGTCCTGGGTTGGAATCCCATGTCGTGCTCCCTGCTCAGTGGGGAGCCTGCTTCTCCCTCTGCCTGCCACTCCCCTTGCTTGTACTCTCTCTCTGTCAAATGAATAAATAAAGTCTTTAAACAAAAATGTGGCTCCTTCATAGTTCCTGAAGTCACAAAAATGTGACTCCTTCATAGTCAGTGTTTGATATTTCCCGGTCCTGGTTATTTTTCTACTGCAAATTAGCCAGTTTACAATCTAGGTTGTATCTTTATTAGATCCACACATCTCTTCCCACTGCTTTTCACCCTCCACTCTTCTTGAGAGTCATCTTAGTAAAATTTTTCATTCTGCCGCAAGTTAATTTTGTTCCTTTGGGAAGGAATGAGGAGTTGTTTCTTACAGCCTGCTTCTCCCCACAAGTAAAATCTCTGAACTAGGTCTCTAGAGCTTGGGTTGGGGACAATGGCAAGCTTCTCTCTGTGACATCCCTGCTCTGGGAGCTGAGGCTCAGTGAAGGGGTTCAACATCCCTAGGTCCTCTGGGATTGCTTTTGCTAGTGTGGAGCCATCACCTCCTGAGTTGAGAAAGGGTTACTGGGGTGCCACTATTTTCAGTGTACCATGCCTGATGCAGATCCTCATTCCATGAGTAGGGTTTGGACGAAAAAGGGAGCCCTCACTTCTCGCTAGTACTCACTCACCTGGGGGAGAACCTCAGCAAAAGACAGCAAGAGGTAGGAGGAGAAACACTGAAGCTCTGCTCCTTCTGGGAAGAAAGCCCTCTACTTGGGACCTGGGGAGAGTGGGAGCCCCATGTTCTTGGCTGCAGCAGTCTGGAGTAGAGTTGCTACCTCGCTGAACTGAGAGAAGGGAGAGAAGGAACCTGCCTTGGTTCAAATACCATACTTTTGCCTTTCTTACTGAATTTTCATAGATTTTATTAAATTGGCATTTGTTTATTTTCTGTTTGCACTTAGGACTGTTTCCAGAGTCTTCAGGTGATTGCTTTTTTAAAAATAATTTTCATTGGTTTCAAGGGAGAGCAGCTCAACAGACTCTACCAGTTGTCATGCTGGAAGTTGATTTCTTTAGAATAAATTGTATATGCATAAAGTAAATGCATAGAATTACAAGAGAAATCAATTATATTGAAATACAGTCATCAAAAAATTTAAAGATTGTGGGTCCAATAATAATAACTACTATACTTTATTGTAGAGATGAGCACAAATGAGGCATGTATTTTGGGATATTTGCAACAACCAAAATGTGTTATGAAAATATCTATGATTGCTGTTGGTGACAGTCATAAGGGTTTTAAGGACCCCTGGGCAGCTCATTCTGTTAAGCCACTGCCTTCGGCTCAGGTCATGATCCCAGGGTCCTGGGATTGAGTCCTGCATCAGGCTCCTTGCTTAGCAGGCTCTCTGCTCTCTGGCTCTCTGCCTCTGTCTGCCACTCTGCCTGCTTGTGCTCTCTCTCTCTCTCTGAGAAAAAAGTAAGTAAATAAATAAATACAGTCTTAAAAGAAAAACAAAGTCATAAGGACTTTAATACCACTGTGGTTTGTTGTCTGCACTAATAATTTCAGGAAATGCTCAAATTCAGTTAAAGGTCAGTGAAAAATAAAAGTGGTACTTCTTTTAATCTATTAAATTTTATCCACAGCCCCTTTTGGGGGTGCATGCACGCAGGTGAAGATTTCACATAAGATTCTAGACCATAACAGAATCTAGAGAGGGCCCTTGAACAACCTCTGTGTACTATGACCTAAGAATTCCTCTGGTTCTTCTTTTCAATGACAAATGAAATGACCCATAGGAATTTTGAAGTCTTCTGAAGTCTTTTGTGAACTTTTCCTGGAAAGCCATGGCCTCTATCTGTCACCAGCTTTGTCACTTCTCTGCATCCCTTGACCAGAGTAACCTTGGAAATGATGGCCAAGCATGGACAGGGAATTTTAATAAAACAGTACATTATTTCCATTGTTGTAACAAGAGAACTGTTGGTGATTTTAGAAAAATAGTACTAATTCTGGAATGTGCAAATCTGGGAGCTTTAAACTGTAAATCAGGCATTATAAACTCAAGGAGATTTAAAGTTAAGAAAAAGTATTTAAGTAATTGCCTACTAAAATTTTCATGTCTCTAGAAAACATCTTTGTGAAAACACAATACTCCTTTTAGAAACTATAATTCACTTACATAACCCCTTTAAAAGGAGAAATTGTCCAAGTCTTTCATGATGGAGAGAAAATTATTCTTTAGTCACTGCTCAGTTCAATCTTTTATTTAAATCAATTCAGATTTTGCTTCTACTACTAAATATAACTATTTCTAAGATACAAAGTTGCCTTTAGAATTACTTCCTCCAGGTTTTATGTAACCACATGTTGTGTGGGAAGCTTAGTTCATGCTGTTTGTTTATATCACCTTAACCAATGATCTGTTATTTTTAATAGGCAGTATTAAATATTTGGAAATATAAAGCTATATAAATTGTGAATTACATAAATTATACATATGCAATTTTACTTTCTTCCCCATAGTCATCAACTATATCATTAAACATTAGCATATGTTATGAAATGAAACAAAACTCTTATGCTATTGTACCATTGCACCTTAAGACATTTATTTAGATTGGATATAAAGGAAGGGCTTTTTTTTTTTCTTTTTAAAATATCAGCATTATTACATATGAGAAGACAGATATCTCTTTAAAGGTCATTAAAAACTTCTGTGTGCGATGATTTGAGTGTTTTCTGGTTGCGTAATGGTCGTGGCTTGACTACATCACTTCTCAGTGCCTTGCCAGCCATTTGATTTATGATACTGTGTTCTGATGTGCAAACGCAGTGCGGTATGCTGAAGTGCAAATGATTTGGCTTGACTAAATCACATTAAAGCAGTCTCCCTGTTTCAGTAGTTTTCTCTCTTATGAAAAAAGGATTCTATTTTTAGAGAGAGGATAAGGGACAATTATTAGTGTTTGCAGAGTATTTCACAAGATGAAAATAAATAAGGAAAGCAAATTTCATAGTGTTGGAAGTCTCTATGGTTGTATTGGCATATTATTTTGCCTTTCCTTTTATTGTGGAGTATTGTTCCTTCAAAAGCATTAAAGGTTACCGAAAGAGTAATTTTGGTGTTGGGACTGGAGAAACACTTCTGTTCTTCTGGGACCAGAACTCTGGGGTAATTAGTGCCCCAGGGATATATGAAACCATACATCCTGTGGTTTGCCTTTACATGAGAAATCACCTTCTTCAAACCTGAAAATCCCTATGGAATTATGACTAACTAGCCCACTCTCTACTGGGAGGGCTATGGAGAGGATGGCATCACACTGAGAAGGAGGGATAATTGTGAGGGCCAAAGAGGTTTTAGAAGACAGGCTGCTTGGTGGAAAAAGAAACATTAAAAAGAAACACAATATGATATAAGTACAATCAAAATATCTCCAGATAAACTGGAAAGTAAAATTATCATGGTCTAATGGCTCAAGTCTCAGAAATGGACTGAAAATTCAGGGATGGTACATTCTGATACTGGCACTCTGATTAGCTCACTGTGTGTGCCTGTACAGCAAATCACTTCCCATCTAAGATTCAGCCTCTGTAGGAGTGTAAATTCAGAAGGTTCTAGCATACCTAATGGGTCCAGACATATTTTGCTTTCCTCCTGTGGAGTCTCTCTCATATTTGGGAGATCAGAAGAAACATCATTACTTCCTTACAGTTTTCTTTGTTCATGGCTACCACTCCCCCAACACCATTCTCATTTGAGATTATGGGAACTAAAACTAGAGATGTTTTATATAAAATTATATAAAAATTATTTTGCTGAAATCTGTTCACTGGAGAAGTTGTAGTTGCTACCTTCAGTCATTTTGACCTAACACAAAACTGCTGGACATCAAGATAGACCCTGTCTTCAGACCTTCCAAGAGACAGGTTCTCACCATGTGGCTACTTTGGGAACCAAGTCAACTCCTGGCAGGCACGGTGATACCTTTATTTCACTTTTTCTAAAATTCTAAAAATGCAGCTTCCAAATGATACTGTAAAATAACCTGGAAACTCACATGGATTTGAAGTATGGATTTCCATATCCTAGCTTCTTTATTCTCACATAAAAATACTTGAGGCCGGGGAAATGTGGGTTGGAAAAGCAAAGTGGGCAGTGGAGATGCTGTCGATTTAAGTGGTCAGCATTCACTTGAGTTTTTTCTATAGCTTCGTGCATTTGGCTTTTCTTCCCCTTCCAACATGTTCATCAAAGATTTCTCAGATTTCCCAGCTTTTCCTCCATGAGCCTGGATTAATTTTTCTTGCTTCGACTTTGAAGCCTATTTATTTATAATTAAAAATATTGTTTATGGTCATGTAAGCTTTTTTGAATGGATACTTCGAAACTGAAAACAGAACATGAGGTGTTTCTGGTACAATGACAACTCTTTAGAGCACCAGGGTAATACTGGAGGGAATATACACAGAATGTATAGGATTAGTATTTATTTTCTATATCAACAGTCTTTATAAAGTGACTATTCTAAATCTTCAGATAAACCACTGGTGATATTTAGATAATGCACCTCTGTTATCACCCAAAGTTAACCCTTCATCCTGTTCCTGATCCTAATCTTTCACACATCCTGGAGGACCTTGCTATACCAATTTATCTTCCCTCACAGACATTTTTAAACCTTTTCTATAATCTCAAAATATATGTTATAGAGTGTCTTCTGTGTGTTAGCCGATGGGTAAGTTGCTGGTGAATGACACATTTGCCCTAGATTAATTTATAGTCCAGTGTGGAGGAAAGAGAAGTAAATAGATAGTGTAAGACAGAGAAATGAATACTTTGAGAGTTTGTGATATTCACACAAGGAGAAGAACCCAAATTCTTCCTGCCAGGTCAAAAGAATGCTCAGGATCCCCTCTCCTCAGTAATTGCCACTCAACTTTACAACCGTACCCCTTTAGCTACTAGACCCTCCCATAGGACATTGGCTTTTTCTCCTATTTTACAGTTTAATTTATTATCTCTACTATTCAGAGTCTTGCTCTTACCATTTTACTGCTACTGATTTTTATCATTAAAAGACATTTAAGGTAAAATCCAGCGTCTTTTTCTTAACTTACTTCTTCTGAATGAGGCACTCATCATTGCTGACCAGCCCAAGCTCATTGGTTGGGTCTGTGAACAACTGCCTAATGTGTTTTACATTTGTCTTTGTCCCTGTTCACTTCCAAGATGTTCAACATTGTCCCCAGCTCCAACTCCTCTCCTGCGTGGCATCTTTCATTTTCACCTGTGCATTTTCTCCTAGATAATTCTGCCAAACCTTAAAAACATGGATATAAATACTAACTCGTCACATTCAAACTTCAAAAAGCATACCTTTGACATAATACAGTTTCTCTTCTAAAAAAATATTAAATGGTTCCTTGTTGTCTACAAATTATATACAAGGTCTCCAGTTTATTATTGAGGGCTCTACACAACATATCCTCAAACCATATTTCCAGCCTTTTCTTTTTCATTACTTTCAACACGCACCTGATCCTGAAGACTGTCTTAAGAGATTGCTGCATTTTAAATATTCCCATATTTTTCTGCTTCCATTTGTTTGCTCATTCTTGACTCTTGGGCTGGAATTCTATCTACTCCCAATCCTCTGTCAAAATGCTACTATTTCAAGATACACATAATAGTCACCTGCTTCATGAAGTTTCCCTATACCCCTCAAAGAGATTTTATCATGTCTTTTTAGATGCTGTAATGTGTTATTTTCCCCTGTCATTGTCCTCTACCATTTTTATATATATGCAATGTGCTTTTCTGATATGTTGTATGGTATCTTTGAGAGCTGTACCTAGCAAACAGCTTTGCTCATATACCTTAAAAAGTTTTGCTGAATTGTACATATCTCCTCAAATCATCATCTTTTCTGGATTTGCTTATTTCTGATACTGTTCTCTCATTACTCAGATGTATATTTGTCCTGGTAGCTCATGTGTGTGTATGTATGTATGTATATATACATACGTGTGTGTATGTATGTATATGTATATATACATACGTGTGCGTGCGTATGTATAATATACATACGTGTGTGTATGTATGTATATGTATATATACATACGTGTGTGTATGTATGTATATACCTACATACACACACACATACGCATAAACATATGTGCAATAAACTTGAGGATTATGTAAATTCGTGACTGATAACAACATGTGGAATGACAAAGTAAGGAGACAAAAAAGCAGGCTAGGTTAAGCAAAAGCAAGATTAATGATTAACTTTGATTTAAAAGAAACCACTACCAGAAAAGGAAGAAGGGAAAATGGTGGTTAGTAGCCTATATAAAAATAGTATCAAGAATTTGACTCTGGGGTGAAATCCAAATGAGTCAATCCTCAACAAGTTGTTCAGTTCCACTATTTAGGAGCTGTCAAATGTGGGGAAGTCACTTTTAGAGTGTTTACTTTTTCTTCTATTGAACATTATTGAGTGCTAGAACTATGTATCAGTTATTTCTAGGCTTTGGAGTTACAACTGTGACAAAGAGTACCTGGTCTCTGTTTTTATGAACTAACACATTAATATAATAATAGTATTTGTTCCAAATTATAGAAAATTAGTATTCATCTCAAAGGGTTACAGTGTGGTAGATTAAATAAGGGAAGGACAAGAGAATAAAGAGGAGAGACACAAATATTATGGAGAGATTAAAAAATATAAATAATAATACAGGTAAAAATGTGTAACATATTACGTGGATATATTTTTGATAGGTTCTTACTCTTTTTATTACAAATTTTTAATTTTTTTTATTAACATACAATGTATTATTAGCCCCAGGGGTACAGGTCTGTGAATCGTCAGGTTTACACACTTCACAGCACTCACCATAGCACATACCCTCCCCAATGTCCATAACCCCACCATTTTCTCCCTCCTGCCTCCCCCTGACAACCCTCAGTTCTTGTGAGATTAAGAGTCTTTTATGGGGCGCCTGGGTGGCTCAGTGGGTTAAGCCGCTGCCTTCGGCTCAGGTCATGATTTCAGGGTCCTGGGATCGAGTTCCACATCGGGCTCTCTGCTCAGCAGGGATCCTGCTTCCTCCTCTCTCTCTCTGCCTGCCTCTCTGCCTACTTGTGATCTCTCTCTGTCAAATAAATAAATAAAATCTTTAAAAAAAAAGATTTTTTTTTTTTTTAATGGGAGGGCTTGTCTCCCTCCCAAGCCCATCTTGTTTCATTTATTTTTTTCCTATCCCCCAAACCTCCCATGTTGCATTTCCACTTCATATCAGGGAGATCATATGATAGCTGTCTTTCTCCACTTGACTTATTTCGCTAAGCATAATACCCTTTAGTTCCATTCACATCGTCACAAATGGCAAGATTTCATTTCTTTTGATGACGGCATAGTATTCCATTGTATATATATACCACCTCTTCTTTATCCATTCATTTGTTGACGGACATCTAGGTTCTTTCCATAGTTTGTCTATTGTGGACATTGCTGCTATAAACATTTGGGTGCATGTGCCCCTTCAGATCACTATATTTGTATCTTTTTTTTTTAATTAAAAATTTTTTTTTTATTTTTTATAAACATATAATATATTTTTATCCCCAGGGGTACAGGTCTGTGAATCACCAGGTTTACACACTTCACAGCACTCACCATAGCACATACCCTCCCCAATGTCCATAGCCCCTCCCTTCTCCTAACCCCCCTCCCCCCAGCAACCCTCAGTTTGTTTTCTGAGATTAAGAGTCACTTATGGTTTGTCTCCCTCCCGATCCCATCTTGTTTCATTTATTCTTCTCCTACCCCCTTAACCCCCCATGTTGCATCACCACTTCCTCATATTAGGGAGATCATATGATAGTTGTCTTTCTCCGCTTGACTTATTTCGCTAAGCATGATATGCTCTAGTTCCATCCATGTTGTCACAAATGGCAAGATTTCATTTCTTTTGATGGCTGCATAGTATTCCATTGTGTATATATACCACATCTTCTTTATCCATTCATCTGTTGATGGACATCTAGGTTCTTTCCATAGTTTGGCTATTGTGGACATTGCTGCTATAAACATTTGGGTGCATGTGCCCCTTTGGATCACTACGTTTGTATCTTTAAGGTAAATACCCAGTAGTGCAATTGCTGGGTCATAGGGTAGTTCTATTTTCAACATTTTGAGAAACCTCCATGCTGTTTTCCAGAGTGGTTGCACCAGCTTGCATTCCCACCAATAGTATAAGAGGGTTCCCCTTTCTCCACATCCTTGCCAGCATCTGTCATTTCTTGACTTGTTAATTTTAGCCATTCTGACTGGTGGGAGGGGGTATCTCATTGTGGTGTTGATTTGTATTTTACTGATGTCGGGTGATATGGATCACTTTTTCATGTATCTGTTGGCCATCTGGATGTCTTCTTTGCAGAAATGTCTGTTCATGTCTTCTGCCCATTTCTTGATTGGATTATTTGTTCTTTGGGTGTTGAGTTTGAGAAGTTCCTTATAGATTTTGGATACTAACCCTTTATCTGATATGTCGTTTGCAAATATCTTCTCCCATTCTGTCAGTTGTCTGTTGGTTTTGTTAACTGTTTCCTTTGCTCTACAAAAGCTTTGATATTGATGAAGTCCCAATAGTTCATTTTTGCCCTTGCTTCCCTTGCCTTTGGCGATATTCCTAGGAAGAAGTTGCTGCGACTGAGGTCAAAGAGGTTGCTGCCTGTGTACTCCTCAAGGATTTTGATGGATTCCTGTCTCACATTGAGGTCCTTCATCCATTTTGAGTCTGTTTTTGTGTGTGGTGTAAGGAAATGGTCCAGTTTCATTTTTCTGTATGTGGCTGTCCAATTTTCCCAACACCATTTGTTGAAGAGACTGTCTTTTTTCCATTGAACATTCTTTTCTGCTTTGTCAAAGATTAGTTGACCATAGAGTTGAGGACCTATTTCTGGGCTCTCTATTCTGTTCCATTGATCTATGTGTCTGTTTTTGAGCCAGTACCATACTGTTTTGATGATGACAGCTTTGTAATAGAGCTTGAAGTCTGGAATTGTGTTGTTAGGTTCTTACTCTTAATGTTATTTCATTTTCACTGTGATTCATCGGGGTGTAAATTTATTTATTATGCTTGGTCCTAGTGCATTTTTGATTTGAGGATGTATGTTCTTTTTCACATTTGAAAATTTCCTAGTTATTGCTTCTTTAAATATTTCTGCTCCTATAGCCTATGTTCTCTTTTGGAATTTTTTTTATATGTATGTTGGAGAGTCTTAATTTATATTCCATGTTTCTTGATCATTCTTTCTTCTTAAAAAATGCCTTTGTCCCTTTGTTCAGTATTCTAGGCAGTTTCTATGGTATTTACATTGAAAATATAAAGTCTCCCAATGGTGTACAATCAAAATTATCTAATTTATGGAATTACATTTTTTATGACTCCATATTTTATTTATGAGATTTTTATTTTATATATTTTTTAAAGTTTCCCATTTCTAATTTATATCTGACCACTGTAGTTCCTTTTTCCCTTTTTGTTTTATAATTTTACTTTTCATGCAAGTTTTTCTTTAATTTATCTCTTTAGAAAACCTAAACATACTTACTTGAAAGTCTTTGCTATAGTACGATTTAAACACACATAACTAGGAAAAAGGAAAGTATTTTTACTTTATATATTATTTAATAAAATTAATTTTGAGTGTCACCTGATTTTTTACTTTTTTTGGCTTTGATATCGTAATGGAGTTCTGGGAGTTTGTTTGGTAGGATGAGTTTTTATGGAAAATTTTGTGTTTATTTTTTCCTCTCTCTCTACTTCTGGATCATTCCTTACAGTCTGTTTCTTCGCAGTTGTTTTCCTACCAGCCCTCTGGTGTTTAAGATCCAAGTCTTATAATGGTATTTAGGGTCACTGTCTAGAACCAATAATGCAGATCTAGCCACTAATCCTAGTGAGACTTGGCTTGACTTTGAGTTTGATGAGGCTGTGCTGTTCCTCTCCTGCCTTCCTAGGCTCTTAGCTTCTTATAAAGCTGCACCTCTTCGAGAACAAGTTGTGTGGGTTACAACACTCTTGCCACTAACTTCCAGCAGTAAAGGACTTTGTTGCATTATCTCACTTGGGGAATGTTTAGTTTCCTATTATCCTGCAGGAGCAACACTGCGCCCCTAATGCCTGCTTCTGAGTCAAGAGTAGAGCAGGCCAGTGACTGTACCAGCACACATCATCTTCAGTTTTCAGCTTTTATTTTTTTTTTAAGTTTACAGAGATGTTAAATATTTTTTTTAAAGTTCTCTTTGTCTTTGAGTTTGAATAATTTTTTTCACATACATTCAATATGCACGATTATTTTTGGAAAGCTTAAATTGGTTAATTTAAAAACCAGAACGAAATCAAGGCGACAGATGTCCAGTTATTTTGGCAGTCACCTAGAGAGAAATCAGTGAAAAATATTTATCTATTAGTAGAAATGACACCTTGAAATTTTTATATGCCTATCACTGCAAACTTCCAACCAGCAACAAACTTGGTTGGCCCTTATTTTTTTCAAACACCTTCCTCTGTCTTTGTTTCTGGAGTCCTCCCTTTGAGTTCTCATTGAATATTCTTTAAAACTTTATATAGGGGCGCCTGGGTGGCTCAGTGGGTTGGGCCTCTGCCTTTGGCTCGGGTCATAATCCTGGGGTCCTGGGATAGAGCCCCGCATTGGGCTCTCTGCTCAGCGGGGAGCCTGCTTCCCCCCCTCTCTCTGCCTGCCTTTCTGCTGACTTGTGATCTCTTTCTCTGTCAAATAAATAAATAAAATCTTTAAAAAAATTAAAAAAAAACTTTATATAATTCATATGAAAATACGGAGAGAGGGGAAGGAAATAAGAGCAGGGGTAAGATGATTAATCTCAACCTCACATTGCAGAGATGAATCTATACCCTCAGTCTTATTAGATGGGCTACTGTATACAGTTCATTCCACATCATATTAGTGGTACAGTAAGTATTCCTCAGCTTTCTTCTTTTCATTAAAGCAAAATTTCTCCACCTTCCAGAGAAAGAAAACCTCCACCCCTTGTGTCTCTAATTTCTAGTACTTTATATGTACCAGAATTCAATAAATATTTGTTGAAAAAATTTGCTACAGGCTTCTGTACTTTCATTGTAGAATTATAAGAATGAAATACATACATTTTCAATTTTTAACCACTTACTAAACATTTTATGAAAGAAGTCAAGTAGGGGTGTCTGGGTGGCTCAATTGGTTAAGTGTCTGACTCTTGATTTTAGTCAGTTCAGTTCATGATCTCAGGGTCATGAGCTCAAGCCCTGTGTTGGGCTTCAGGCTTAGTGGGGAGTTTGTTTGAGATTCTCTCCCTCTCTCCCTCTACCCCTTTCCCCACTCATGCTTACTCTTTATTTCAGATAAATAAATAAATAAATCTTAAAAAAAAAAGGAGTCAGGTAGTTGGAGAAGTCTGTCATATCTTATGGAACTAACCATAGGCAGTGACACTGCACAGTATTATATATTCAATATAACATTAGACCTACTAACCACTGGTTTTTGGTGTCAAACTTTTGTATTTATTTGTGGAATATCACTTACTCTATTCTTCTTTCCCTATCTATTGCTATACTACTAGTTTAGTCCTTTATAACTTTTTTTTTTTCCTGTACAAATTCAATTACCTTTAACTGGTCTCCCTACCTTGATTCTAATTACACTCAATGTTCATGCAGCTCTAAAGCTTTTGGAGAATCTCAGGAGAACTATTGAACTACTTTCTTGAAAATTTCACTTAAGTTCATACATATTTTATATAAACTTCAGTGGGGTTCATAAGTCATCGAAACTATTATGTAGACTCCTAAAACTGCTTCCATTTACATTTATCATATCTATCTCATCCATCCACTCAATTATCCATCAAAGACAAAACAAATAGGAAATGAGTTTTCCTCTGAAGGGACTTTTAGTCCAGACTAGAGGGAAGCCACTAGAGGGGAGTCATGTGTCTACCATATGCAATAAACTGTTACAGGCATTTGTGGACTACAGAGTAGGTCTGAAGACTGAACATTTTGATTCTTTTAGAAGAATATTAAGTAAAAAATTCAAGAAACAGATTAACCCTCCTCAAATGAATGCCTTTATTATTTTACTTCTATGTTAAAAAAATGGCAATGGTGTTCCATGAACAAAGGAAAGTGAACAAACTTCTCAACTCAAAATTTAAGAACCTTGTTAACCAAACTCAGACTCTTTGTTCTGTCAGTTATCAGCAAAGTCACATGGGTTAAGTTAAAAACAAATGAACAACTGATTTTTATCATATATGATTATAACAATAGCAATACAGACACTGAGAGTAACAAATAAGAACCATCTTATGGAATTTTGGAGACTAATGGTATCAACAGCAGCTATGTCTATGTCTAAAGGCATTGTAATAAAATCTTGCATTTATTATTGCTAGTGTATCAGAATGGCTGAAGATTAGGACTTTGGGGTCAGCAATACCTTTGATCCATCCTGGCTTTGCCAATTTTTGCTTCTGTGATTTGGGTTAAGGGATTTGACCTGCTTATCAATTTTCTCATCTGCACAAAGGGAATAATATGTACCTTGAGGGTGGCTGTAAGGATTAAATGAGAAAATGTAAATAATCTGAGCATGGTACCTAGCACAATACTAAATATTATTATTATTATTGAAAAAATAAGACATTTTTGGGACATATAATTATCATCATTTACATGTAATGAAACTGAGGCCCAGATAATTAGGTAACTATCTTAGATGTATAGATATTAGGAAATATAACTGGGACACAAGTCCTCTGACTCCAAAGACCATGATTAATTTCAAGAGGGTAGCATAGGAGCAGGGGGAGAGGAGAGAATTGAGGGGGAGAGAATAGCACTTGTGCAGTCCTTAATACGTAGCTATTAGTTTCCTTCTCTTTTCAATCATTATCTTCTAGTTTGAATTTTCCACCTCACCTGGTCTTAGCTAGTCACTGACCCAGAACAATCTCATCTCTTTGTGATTGTCCCTGCCTGGTCCTATTTCTTCTCTTTAGGTACAGTTACTACTCCTCTGGAAAGCCCTGGGGATGACCCACTCATTGCCTTTTGGAGGCTGTGGAGACCGTATCTCTTGGGAGTCATCTTTTGTAGCCTTAAGCCTTCATTTCAATTATTTTCTGTATCACTTACTTCATACTAATGTTACTCAGCTCTTTATTGTTACTTTTTAGACTCTTGTATTTTTACCACTGCAGAGAGGTCACAACTCCTTATAAGGCAGTGTCATGGTTTGAACTTGCAGTGCCTACATAGCTGTCTGACAGGTACTAGCATCCAATGCATATCTTATTATTGATTATGTTTCATTTTGAAAGATAATTTTAGAGGATGTCTTCTTCAATGTGAACAGAGGTCTGAAATCACAATCTCAACCATAAGGAAAATACGGTTCTATTTCTACACTGCTTTAGAAATGTAGCTAATGCATATAGTAATTATTCTTGTAGCTGGAAGGTGGATGACAAGATAATACTGTCATGGGTTTGTAGAAAATTAAGGCATCAAGGAAATGTGATAAAATGCTACAGAGTTTATCATCTTGATCTTTTTCCTCCCTCCATCCCTTCCTATCTCCCTCCCTCCTTCCCTGTCTCTCTTTCTTCCCTTCCCTTCCCTTCTCTTTCTTTTCCTATCCTAGGAAAAATAAGTTACCCTAGCACTTTAAGAGTCCATTCTTACAGCCTTGTTAATGTACCAGTAATATTCTTAACCATGCGCTATTTAGTTGCCATATGTAAATAGGTGTCAGGCAGTGGGTAAAGTTCTTTTTTGAGAATGCTATACTGTGTGCAAGTTCTTAATTGACTTGTAGTCTGTTACATGATTTAAGGAAAAAGATACTTAAAGATAAGAAATAAAGACAGCATTTAGCTTTTTTTTTTTTTTTTAAAGTTTTGGGATGTCATAGTATTGCACTTAGAGTTTATGGTTAGCTTTTTGCCTTATATGGTTTCTCTCTCTCTCTCTTTTAAGATTTCATTTTCTTTTATTGAAATTATTTTCCATAGATAAGGAAGACAGAGAAAAGGAGACTTAAAACAGATGGGCACTAGTGGCTTGGGTCTGATATTAACAATCAGGCTGCATCCTGCACTGTAGGAAATGCTGTTATTGAGGTAACTAAGCATAAGGCATATGGTCATGCCATGTTGATCTTGGGAATCAAAAAGTAACATTTTCACTTCTGTCTGGCAGAAAAGCAGTTTACTTAATAGTTTTCCTCTTAACCTTAAGTAGAAGAATTTGGGACTAGAAAATTTAAATTATATGGTTATTAGGGCATGATTAGACATTATCTCAGTGGAGAGTTTGGCATTATGCTACAAAAATAATGCTTTTTTTTTTTTTTTGCTTTGGTTTGGTTTTTGCTTTGTTTTTCAATGGCTTTTTCTCAATCTTTCTCTTACTTGACCTCTCAGAGCATATGACGGTTGCTCACACCTTTTCTGATGTCCCTTTTTTCACATGGTTTCTAGGCCTTCACACTTCTGTGGTTTTCATTCTACTGCCCTGGCCAGGTCTCAGTTGGTCTCTGCTCTTCTTGAGCTCTGATTGCTGGGGGGTCCACGCTATGCTCACTTCCTTAATGGTCACATCCCGATTCACAGCTTAGATATCAGCTACATGCAAACAGATCGCAAATTTATGTCCCCAGACCAGAGCCCTAACTTGAACTATAAACATCAGTATTTAACTGCTGTCTTGACTTTTCTCCTTCGATACCTAACAGATATCTTAAACCAGACCTAAAACTCATGCCTTCCAAATCTGCTCAGCCAACCTTCCCTATTTCATCTGATTGCATGTTCCTCATTTGAGTTGATGAACGAAAAATGGTTCTTTCGTCCTTTACGTCTCAAAGGACGTAAAAATGGTTCTTTTGTTCTTTACGTCTCAAAGCCCACTTTGAATCTACTGGGAAATCCTGCTGACTATAATTTCAAAATATATCCAATTTCAGTTACTTTTGCCACTTCATTCTACAAGTCTGGTCCAAAGCATTATGAACTCTTGTCTGGATAACTGTAAGAGTATCCTAAGCTAATTTGTCTCTCTTCCTACCATTGTCTACCACATCTTTCCCTCTTCAAAGGTGTAGTCCTAACATAGCAGCCAGTGTGATCATTTTAAAAAGTAGGTCAGATCATGTGCTCTTTGGCCAGAACCCTGCAACAGTAGCCCCCTTTCTCCTCAAAGAGAGTCAAAGTAATTCATTGGCTTTAAGGTCCTACATGATCGCACATTCTGTTACTTTTGTGATTTTACCTCTAGTTGTTCTTCTCCTTGCTTTTATTATTTTACCTTTACTGGCCTCTGCTTTTGCCCCCACAAAGGAATGTTCCTACTCTTTCCTCTGTCTGTGTCACTCTTTGCTTAGGTATCCTCTTTGCTAACTCCCTCAACTCCTTTGAGTCTTTTCCCAAATGACATGCTCCCAATGAGGCCTTCATTTCCTGACCACCCTATTTAAAATTGCAACCCCTCCTCCCTACACCCACCAACCACCCATCTCTCTAGATTCCCCTTGCTCTTGCTCTATTTTTCTTTTTTTAAAGTAGCACTTACTACTTTCTAACACACGGTGTAACTTACTTATGTTTATTATTTATTATTATGTTTGTCTCTAACTTTTGCATTACAAGCTTCATGTATGTGGGAACTTTGTCTTTTTTTTTTTTTTTTTTTCTTTTTTTTTTCAATGGTGGATCCCAAGAAGCTAGAAGTTTCTGGCAAGTTGTAGGTACTGATAAGTATTTGGGTAATGAATGGATGGGTGAGTGAGTAGTGGAGCAACAGTGGCCTGACAGCTGTTGTGGGCTTTTTCAGTATTAGAGAGATTATCCCACATTCCAATTACTGTTGACACTTTTGAAGAGAAAAGCTGTTGGGGCTAGTTAGGATTTTAGTGTATAGAAAGGGTTTTTTAGGCATGTATGTCCTCTTATTCTTCTCCTTTGGGAGGGTCTCCATTTTTATTTCAATCTTCTTTTCCTTCTATCTCCTAGACACTGGAAAGTAGGTAATTGGGGAAAAAATAACCTCACATTTTAGTTGTAAAATTGAAGTGCTGCTCAAAACTAAGAATTGATATTATAACAACATTTTCTTTCCAAACACACCCACACCCTAACAACACTTAAGTAATTTTGGAAGATGAAAACAGTGTAAGTATTAGCCAAGTATTAACATAGCTACCAGTATGGTGATAGATAGACCTACCTGATTTGTATATTTGGGGAAGGTTCTCTGATTCCTTTACATAGTGCATGTTCTAAGTTCTGGACCTCTGGGTCTAGTAGAATTTGGCTGATTGCCATCAAAAGCAAGCCAAGCTGGGACAAAAGTCTGTTGTAGCAATGTAATTCTTAGCACTTAGTGCAGTGGTATTGTTAGTAAGTATGGTATTTAGTAGTATTAAGGATAAAGGAGGCATGTCATGCTGTCCTGATTTCCAGATATCATAGCATTAAATAAAAGTTGACTTTTCTTGACGTTTCTTCCTTCTGTCATTTAATGTTTCATATGCTAGCAAAGAATTAACAGGTAGACATTTGCTACCTTATTATTTAAGGAAAACTTTTTACATTCCTTTAGAGGAATTTTCATTCAAGGTGTGTTTAGTATGTGATAGGATAGCTGCCCTAGATTTCCTCTATTTTGTGTATGTGTGTTCTAGTCCATTCATCAAGAGGTGGGATCCATCTTCTGTACAACTTTCCCCTCCCCTGTCCCTCACCCTTTCAGGTGGCTTGGCCTTGTAACTTGGATTGGCCAATAGAATACTAAATAGACAAAAATAGACAAATAATAGATGAAAAAGTGATGCCAAGCCACTTCTGGACCTGGTTTTAAGGTGAGTGGCATCTTTTGCCTTTGCTCTACTGGAACCCAACTGCCATAATATAAGGAAATCCAGGTCACCCTGTTGGTGAGAAGAACCTTGTAGAGATGCCTTAGAATATGAGTCATACGGAGCGGGAAGCCACATAGAGAAAAAAGGAGTTGTCTACCCAGTAGTGGTGCCAACACCTAGCCACACAAGTGAGGTGTTCTTCACTCTTCCAGCCTAGCTCAGCTACCAAATAAATGCAGCCGCATGAGTGACCCCTGTCAGCACCACAAGGAACAGAAGAACCACCCATTCAACCTTCAGAATTGTGAGAAGTAATGTAATAATAAATTTCTCTTGTTTTGAGCCACTAAGTTTTGGGGTGGCTTGTTATAGTGCAATAAATAACTCATACACTGGACTTTGGGGGACCAGAGGATTGTGTTTTAACCTTTAATTTTGGACCTTGCTTGAAGTTATTTGGTGTGTTCCCACACAGTTAAGAAACTGGTGTATTCCACTTAGTCCATACTTGTTTAGAGGTACTACAGGAATGGCAAGTGACTGATGATAAGCTGAACAATGGCAGTTCTTCTCAGGGTTATCATGGAGGTGAGGCCACCAGTTCCTTCCTCTTTTATCACAGTCCTGCATGGCCCTGTGCCCACAGGATGGCTTGGAGTGGGAGATGTCCATGGATGGAGGGAAGAAGAGAGACCAAGAATATAATTCTTTTCTTAGAGCAGGTATAGGCCTAACTGACAGATGTACTGACATTAAACTGACAATGACTCTTGGTAGATTGAAATCCAGAGATAGCAACACCTTATTCTCTATGTGTCAGTGATAAATGTGTAGAGGGCAGGTGCTCACTTGGTAGGTTTGGATATAAATTATAAAGTCTTTTTTTTTCCCTAAAAAAGAAGCAGTGATATATTTGAAATTGCTGGATATATATTTCTGAGCTATCTGTTTTCAAGAATTTCTTACTTTTTATAGACTCATTTCAACTTTGCATTTGAAACCAGATGGTTTCTTCTTGAACTGCAAGACTGAATATATTAACCTTTAATGTAAATTCACTTACTCATTGAGCTGTTGGTTACTCCTACATTTTTCTGTATGACCTTGGTGATAAAGAACCACTTCTGATTCTTATTTTTTTTAGTGCTTACTAGGAATTTTTATTTGAGAGTTTGCCAAACCATCTGATTTGGATGCTTTAAAATGTAAAAGTCAGAAATAAATTGGCATTGCTAACATACTGTGGATAAAAGGGTTGCCACCACTCTATAATCTCGAGTTGTAAAGAAGCAATTTGAGTTATTTTCTATGTGGGTTGACAAGTGAGCTGTTTTGTGGGCTAGAGTTGGTAAAACAAAGACTTATTCAAGTTGTGAAATGCATTCAAGAGTAAACAGCAATACATGACAAGAGACCTGTTTTGTCAGATATGTTTTTGACTGTTGTACAGGCTTCTGATTATGGGGGGAAAAAGGCCTGTTTGAAATTTTGGAATGATGGACCTTCCATAATGGGGATAGTTCAGTTTGGCTGCAAAAGAGAACAGGTTGGAAAGTGCGCAAACTTTATCTTGAACTAGAAAGCTATCAGTCAGGTTTTCCTTATCTCTTAAATATCATATATTCTTAATATTTTTTAAAGTTCAACTCTTTTTGTGGTTTTATGTAATCCTTTAGAGCTTTTTACATAACTACTCTTTTCTGGTTCTGGCCTGTTCTAAAAATGATACTTGAACCCATCTAGTCTTGTAAAATATCAGACATTGTTTGAATTGGTTTTTGAGTTGTGTTAAGATAGTCAGTCCTATAAAAAATGAACTTGATGGATTTCAGTAAAGTTTCATAAAGCCAGGGCCAAATTCTACTAAATGTCAAAGCTTCATTCATTGTTATTCCCTAAATACTTCCAAAGAAAGAAGAGTGATGCAAAATTATATACTCTTACTAGGTTATTCTAGTGAAAAATAAGTAAATATGTTGGGATTAAAGTGCTTCGCAGTTGGGGTGCCTGGGTGGCTCAGTGGGTTAAGCCGCTGCCTTCGGCTCGGGTCATGATCCCAGGGTTCTGGGATCAAGTCCCGCATCGGGCTTTCTGCTCAGCAGGGAGCCTGCTTCCCTCTCTCTCTCTCTGCCTGCCTCTCTGTCTACTGTAATCTCTGTCTGTCAAATAAACAAATAAAATCTTAAAAAAAAAAGTGCTTCGCAGCGAGGTGGGATGAAATGCCTTGATACTGAACGTTAAATATAAAAGTTGAAGGTACATGTGGAATTAGGTGAACAGGAAGGTATCCTTACAAGATAATCTTTTTTTTTTTTTTATTGTTGAAGTGAGCTATAATTCTAGCCATTTAAATCCAGTAGGTTCTTTCTTTCTCATTACTACATTCAAACCTGTTTACATAAAGAACTCAAGGACATTTGCTACGTTGGAAACTTTTCCTTTTAATGTACGTTAAAAAATTAAATTCTTTCTAAAATGGTGTTGCAGTTTTAACCTCAGCAATTTTGCATAGCATAGTTTTCACATTATAGGGCTGGAGTTGAAGAGATTTTCTGACAACTTAATTGATTTGTATTTAGTGTTCTTTGGCTTATGTGTTTGGCTAAAAATAACCCTCTGAAGTGATCTCATTTTAACTATTTAAGGTTTCAAGTAAATGACATACATGGGTCTTCAATTTCATTTAGATTTTAGTTTCTGTTGGTGATTATTGAGGTTGATTCTGATATTATGTGTTACTATTTCATTGCCTCTCAGAAAGCAGATTTAGTAGTTTAAGGGAAAACTATCAATAAAAGTTGCTTGCTTTTGTGATTTGATTTCATTAATCAGCAAGAAATATTGATGTTTGTGGATAGAAACTGCTTAGATTTTTCTTCCTGACCAAATGAATATGAGGTGGCATTCATTACTCTAATGGACAAATGGCCAGGAGCCTATTAGTATTATTCATCTGTTTGCTCACTCACTATGTGTGAACTTTATTTCCTTCAGTATGCTATCTGATACAGTTGTAAGCTTGGCATTGCACTGTTTGAAGCATGTAAAATTTATTCAGCCATTTTCTTTTTAAAATAAAATTAGTTATTTAAAATATTAAGTCAGTTTTAATAAAAACTGATTTAAGCTGTATAGTAAAACCAGTTATTTTCCTTCCTGTTTATAATTTAATTGGAACATTTGGAAATGCACTCTCATCATTAAACTTTCTTTACCCTTAAAGCTAGCTAGTAGTAATGAATTCTTTTTTTTTTCCAATTTATTTATTTTCAGAAAAACAGTATTCATTATTTTTTCACCACACCCAGTGCTCCATGCAAGCTGTGCCCTCTATAATACCCACCACCTGGTACCCCAACCTCCCACCCCCCCGCCACTTCAAACCCCTCAGATTGTTTTTCAGAGTCCATAGTCTCTCATGGTTCATCTCCCCTTCCAATTTACCCAAAAGCACATACCCTCCCCAATGTCCATTTATTTATTTATTTGACAGAGAGAGAGAGAGAGAGAAACAGAGAGAGCACAAGTAGGGGGAACAGCAGGCAGAAGGAGCGGGGGAAACAGGATCCCTGCTGAGCAGGAAGCTGGATGCTATCTAGTTCCCAGGACGCCAGGACCATGACCTGAGCTGAGGGCAGACACTTAACCAACTGAGATACCAAGGCAACCCACTAATGAATTCTTTAACGGGATTTAAAAAAAAAAGGAGTAGAATTTCTAGGATTTAGGTTAGGTATAAAATTTTGGGTGACCTTGAAATTTTCCATATTCCCATTGACTCAGATTATAAATTGGCATAATATGCCTACATGCTTTAGGATATATTGATGCCTTGTAATAAGATGTAAAATTAATGCACAAAAATCAGTAATTTATGTGTTTTGGTTGTGAAGATTTGATGGAAGAAAAGATCCTATGTACAGTGGCAGTATAAAATAGAACTAATATTCAGAAATGTAGAAGAACTATATGAGAAAAACTTGAAATGCTTGAACAAGTGAAGTGACATTCTTTGTTCTTGGATAGAACAAACTCTGCATTATAGAGATGTCAATTCTCTTGTTAGAAATTCAACATTATCCCAATAACTATTGAGACAAGTTTTCTTTTCTTTGCTTCTTAAAGTTAGACAAGTTGGTAATAAAGTTGATGTAGAAAAATCATGAAGAGGGAACTGAAAAAGTCCTAAAAAAGAATAGAAATGAGGGGGATATTGAAACATTCTATTAATCCTGTATAATTAAACCAAGATAGTATTAGATCTTAATTAGATAGTCTAATGGGGAGAATGGAAATTCCAGGAATAGACCCAAGTACATGTTGAAATTTAGTACCTAATAAAGATGGTACCTGAATTTTCTGTGGAAAAGATGAACTTTAAAGATAAATAGCACTGCGAACACTGAGCATTTCAAAAATGATAAAGTCAAGTCTACGCTTTACATAAAATACTAGAATAAACTGCAAGTAGATCAGAGTTATATGTAAATAAAAGAAACTATTTAAGTACCAGAATATAACATTAACAAATTCTTTTATAACTTTGGTGTGGGAAAGACTTTCTATTTATGACTCAAAATTCAGAAGTAATAAGATAAAAAATTGATAAGTTTAATAACATAAAACTTTTACACTGGAAAAAACTTGTCAGCAAAGTCAAAAGACAAATGATTAATTGGGAGAAAATAGTTACAACTTTTATAATAGACAGGGAGAACTTTCTTAATTTTGAAAGGCGCTCATAAAGAGTGAGCAGAAAAAGGCCACAACCTGATGAGAAAAAAATGGACAAAAACTTAAACAGTTCACAGAAGATATCTAATGTCTTTTAAATATGTGGAAAGATTGAAAGACTGGCAAAAACATAAAAGCTTGACAATATACTTTGTTGTTAAGGCTGTGGAGAAACAAATATTGTTACATACTGTTGGTATGAGGACCAATGCTATAGCCCCTGTGGTGGGAAATTTTGCAAACCTAATAAAATTAAATATGGAGTTACCTAGTGACCATTTAAAGAGATTTACTTTAAGGATTCATTTACAAAACTATAAAGTAAAAAATGTAGAGGATTGTTGATTGTATCAGTCTTTGTTTAGTAAAATGTGAGAAATAACTTAAATCCACAGCTATATAAGATTCATTGTATATGGTATAACAGCAACCAGTAGAATACAATATGATTATGAAAAAGTTTTTATAAACTGACAGTAAATAATTTCTGCAATTTATTTATTTATTTTATTTATTTCTTTTTAAAGAGAGAGAGAGAGCGAGCACAGGCAGACAGAGTGGCAGGCAGAGTCTGAGGGAGAAGCAGGCTCCCTGTGGAGCAAGGAGCCCGATGTGGGACTCGATCCCAGGACGCTGGGATCATGGCCTGAGCCGAAGGCAGCTGCTTAACCAACTGAGCCACCCAGGCGTCCCTTGCAATTTATTTTTATTTAAAAAATCCCAAACAGATGCAAAAGAGTATACATATATTTAGTTGTGGTAGGCAGCTGCTGACATGGTTTCCAATGATCCCACTTCCTGGTGTTCATGCCTTTGCCTTTAGTATAGCTGGACTTCATGATTTGCATCTCACAGATTACAGCAAAAGTGATGAGATGTCATTTACATGATGAGGTCACAAAAGACTGTGACCTCCAACTTGGTGGTGTCCTCTTTCCATAGATCCACGATGGAAAAGGCTAACTGAGTAGTTTTGTGAATAACTTTGCAAGGAAGTGAGGCCCTCAATCCAGTAGTTTGTGAAAAACCAAATCATTCCAGCAAGTTCCGATTGAGCTAGTGGATTCTTCTTCAGCTGAACACTGAGATGACTGTGATCTGGGCTGCCACTTTGATTGCAGCCCTCTGAGATAACCTGGCTGACACTGTGACTGCAGTCCCATGGGCCGTCCCTGACGCAGAGGAACCACCTTGCTAAGCTGTGCCCAAATTACTGACCCACAGAAATTGTGAGATAGTAAAGGTATTTTGTTCTAATTGCTGAGTTTTGTAGTAATAGGCTAAGCAGCAGTAGATAACTAATACAATAGTATGTATATTTTGTATAAGAAAGAAGGCAAATTAAAAAAATATATATATTTACTTTTACCAAAAAAAGCACATGGGAAAGATAAATTAGCAACAAAAAGTCAAGGTCTGAGTATTTGAAAAATCAAATACTGAAGTGAATTAAAACCTCATGATCTGAATGTCCCTGAGAAAATTTAGTGTTCGAATATACAAATGCATTTTTTAGTGTAGTTATAGCTTTGTCATAATGAGTTTGCATATAGATTTACTGGAAATTAATTCTATTTTATGATAAAACTTGAAATATATACATGTTTCTGGTGAGATTTTGGCCTTCAACTCAGAGAAGAATTTGTTTCTGGAGATACTCTGAAATGGAAGGCTCACTTGCTTTGCTTCATAATGGTTAGACTTTGTTCACTGAAAAGTGCTTGAGTTAAAGGAAGTTCTTATTTATATTCAGTTTTTGCTAAAACACTTTTAGTGCAGAAGTTTAACAAGTCTTTTATATAATTTGGTTGTTTTTAAAGAACTGTGAAGCTACCTCACAAAGTGATTCTTTTCTTTTACTGAAGCTCCCAGTGAATAACATATATAAATTTACAAATTCTAAGCAGGTTATAAGTTTCAATATTCCTTTCACAAGCTCTAACAACTTGCTGCATCATTCTAGTTATTTGGGAAAGTGTTGGCTAAGCATTGTGGACTGAAAGATAATGGGTCAATGAAGCTGTTCTGGAGGAGTCCAAAAATACCCCCTGCTGCCTTAATCTCTAAGGGAATTTATAATATCTAATATGAAGGTGAACAGCTTTAGTATAAAGTAGTAATCTTTTGAAAATTCTTCCATACTTCAGAATATCACTGGCTCTATTTTTTCTTTTTCTTTTCTTTTTTGTGCCCCCCACCCCAGTAAGCAGAGCCATAGCAAGTTCAGGTGAGTTAATTACTGTATGGGGAAAAATAATATTCTTTCATTTTATCCTTGGATTATTCGGTCATATCACCCTTTCTATGCATACGAGGACATCTATCACAACTGTCTTAAAGTTTAAATTCCTATCAAACAATCTAATTTATTCAAGGTCTTGGCCAACCATAAGAGAATGGATACACATATTCATATGCTTTTACCTATATATATTTTTAAGTGATAAAGTGATCCCTTCAAGGAAAAGAAGGCATGGTGTCATTGGCACTACTTGGTAAAGGTACCATTTTTCATGACTCATCTGGCTTTTAATCATAAGGGGTTGAGGGTAGGGATGACTTAAAATAGCAATCCCAGGTTCCTCAAATGTCTAAGGGAAAAGTATTATAGAAGTGATCTAAACCTTAGTTAATTTAAGTTCATGCTATAAAAAAAAAGGACATTCCAGGGTATAATGAATTGTGACTATGGGACTTTGGATAAAATAAACTATTTGTTTTTAGTTCTGGCAAATTGGAAATTTTGCCTCATTCACCTGTTGTCCTCTTGGCTAGATACAGAATTTCTCTGATGGAATTTTCCTAGAAAGAATATTATTAAAAAAAAAAAAGTGCTTCCAAGGGCACCTTGTGGCTCAGTTGGTTAAGCATCCAACTCTAGATTTCTGCTCAGGTCATGATCTCAGGGTGGTGAGATCAAGCCCCATGTTGGGCTCTGCTCTGGGCATGGAGCCTACTTGAGATTCTTTCTCTACCTTTCCTTCTGTCCTTCCCTGCTTATGTTCTCTCTCTCTAAAAAAAACAAAACCAAAAACAACAACAACAACAAAAACCAAAAAACAAAACAAAAAACAAACACACACACAAAACAAAAAAACAAAATGTGCCTGTGAAAACCCCGGGCTTAACTCCTTAAGAATGAACCCTGAGTGATTCTTTACTTGCACCCAGCTGAAACACAACACTCTTTCTTAGTTAGAAGGGAATCATACTTTGAAATCTGGCATGAAATAAAGTTAGATCTGGGACAGACTACTGTTGAACTGGGGTTTTTGCTAATGTGGGTTGTTGACTTCAGGACCTTTTTTTTTTTTTTTTTTTGTAATCCCCATTAACAACTCAAACCCAAAATGTATCAGAGTAAAACAATTAGAAATATGCAGGGAAATAACATTCATCAAGCAGAAGAAATGAAAGGAAATTTCCCAGGATAAAATGGATAGTGACTGTTGTGTGACTGAATGCCCAGGCCCATGGTGAACTTTGGTTGTTTGGAAAAGAGAAGGAAGTGAGAAGATCATAGAGAGAAAAAAAGCATGAAATATGTCTGAAATTTTGAACAAGTAAATTAAATTTGTGGTAGTGTGGGTAGGCAGCACAGATGTGAAATTGTAGCCCTTGAACAAGAGGAAATAGAACACAAGTTTTTTGTTACATGTGTGATTAAATCTCCTGGGTCTATGGAGAGGAAAATTGAGATGCTGGAGAAACAAATGATGCTGTAAAAACTGAAGTGCATTGACTGAGGCAGAAGGTGAATATCCCTGAGGGAGGTAAGATTGTTTTAATGATTTCTACTTGGAGCTAATTATGAGAATAAGCTGGAACTTCCCACCACTGAAGAATGTAACTATCAACTTATTCTTGTTGCCACATGTAGCAAATATTCTAGTCAATGCCAGCTGCTGATTCCTGACTGAAGAAAAAATCAAGCAATTCAGCAAATTTTTACCTTTGAGTACTTCTACTGTATTTGAGTATTTGCTGGGCACAACAGTAAGAATTTTGCTTTTATTTATTGATGCTCTTCTGTTTTTTCTATCCCTAGATTGCAATCTCTATTTCTTTTTCTTTTGCTCATACTTTAGAGTTCAGTTATACAAAACTTTTGCATGAAGCCATTTCAAGAGCGTTTCTAGTAATTGAGTACCATGTGTTTATGTGTGTGTCTGTATATATACTTATATATAATAAATATTAAAAATAACTATTAACCAAATCATATATAGTGCTTGAGAAGTCAGAATTGAAGCAGACAGTGGAATCAGATACAAACATTAATTATTTTATGATCGTTGAGAAAATGTTTAGTTTTTCCTATACATATTTTGTTTTATTTAATTTTTTTTAAAGATTTATTTATTTGAGGCAGAGAACACACATGTGGACAAGGGGTAGGTGCAGAGTGAGAAAAAGAGTTTCAATCAGACTTCCTGCTGAGTGTGGAGCCAGACACAGGGCTCTGTCTCATGACCCTGAGATCATGGCCTGAGCCAAAATCAAGAGTCTGATGCTTAACCAACTAAGCCACCCAGATGCCTTTCACCCTCTATGTATTTTACTAAATATTTAAATAAAAAATGAGATGACAAAATTAGTATCATTTTTATATTTCCCAAGCCCATTATCATTTTTATGTCTGTGTGTGTGCAGAAAATCACATTGAATCAATTGACTCAGGTTTTTTAAAAAAATTTTCAGCTATATTGAAGTATTGACATACAAAACTCAAAGACATTTAAAGTGTACATTGTGGTAATTTGATACATGTATATACTGGGAATGATTCCTTCAACTAGTTAACACATTCATGATCTCACTTTCTTTGGTGAGAATACTTAAGTTCTACTCTCTTAGTAAGTTTCAGTTTACATGATACAGTATTATCGACTATAGTCACCATGTTTTATATTAGGTCCTGAGACTTTGTTCATCTTATAGCTGAAAGCTTATGCCCTTTTAATGACTTCTCCCTATTTCCTCCACCCCCTTGTCCCTGGCAACCTCTTTCCTACTCTCTGTTTTTATGAGTTTGACACTTTTTAAAAAAATTCCACATATAAGAGATACCATGCAGTATTTGTCTTTCTCTGTCTGACATCTCACTTAAGCATAATGCTCTCAAGTGCCATCCATGTTGTTAAAATGGCAGGATTTCCTTTTTTCTCACAGCTGGATAATATTCCGTTTTATATGTATACCACATCCTCTTTATCCATTCATCTGTTAACGGACATTTAGGTTGATTCCTTACCTTAGATATAGTGAATAATGCAGTGAATATGGGAGTGCAGCAAAGACTTTCAGATACACATCCCTTCATTTGACAGTTAGTGGCTGATTGCTCTTTTTTTCAGTTAATTCCCTGTCTCCTCACCTGCCTGGCCTATTGCCCAGCATCTACCTCCCCTTTGAAGATTGTATCTTTCTTCTGGTATGCTGCTTGAGTGGTGTTGGTGGGTTACAAGCTGTGGAGAAGTTGCTATGACAGAAATACCATGCTGTCTTCCATGTTTCTGTGGAATGGACATCAGTCAGTGGTGGTTCAGACCCTTTTATGTCATTATAGAGCAGGGCAGGGAAAACAAAAGAGGCAGAACTTCAACTGCATAGAGTATTCAGTCCAAAGACAGAGGTTCAGTCAAAATGTAATTGATGGTATACAGTCCACAGAGTTTGTAGAGGAAAAAAGCTTCCATGGGAATCCCTTAAAAATATAGGTATTTAAAGTCAACTTGGAGCATTTGTTGGCAACCCCTGTAGAGGTCTGCAAATAGTAGTAGCAATTTTGTTTCAAGTACATGAACATCTTCATCCCTTTTGAATCATATAGAAAGAACAGAAGAATATGGAACACTCTGGAATACATCTGGAGCAAACCAAAACAAGAAGAGTTATCTTAACCACACTTGTTTAATAGTTTCAGAATTTCCTCTGAAGGAGAATTAGAAACTGGTATTAGAGTTTCACAGTATATTGTGTGTAATGTATTATACATTTTAAACTGAATGTATGTTGTAGAAAGCTACTTATTTTTCTCATGCCATCATGTGAGTTCATTCATTTCCAGCTTCTTGTGTGTATGTGTGTGTGTCTGTGTGTGTGTCTGTGTGTGTGTGTTAGAGATCAGAGTTAAAGGACCCATTTGGGTATTCTCATTCTTAATATTTAGAGTTTTAGGTATACTATCTGACTTTCACAGTGAAGATTCTGATGTTCAGAATAAACAAAATAGGTAGGCAACATCACTTACTAAAAACGGCTTAAATGTGCTATGAAGTGCAATTACCTAACCCTTTCACAAATCAGCTTCCAGCACCCACCATTTTGGTAGCAAGTGGGAATTTTCACGAAGCAGTGGGTCTTCAAGGCCTTGAATCACCTAATTAGTGGTAATTTCATTCAGTCTTAGGTAGAGTTATGGTGCTACAAAAGAATAAAATTGATGACCATTTTTTTGGTTGATAATTAGACCAGTGATTATTGGATATCTACTATGCTTTGGGTATTGTGCTAGGCATTTATATTAGTGACTCACTCATGGCAAGGATTTTAGAACAGTTCTGTCTGAAAGAACTTTTGCAAGGATGGGAAAGTTCTTCTGTGCTGTTAAGCATTATAGTTGCTAACCACATGTGGCTTTTGAGCACTTGGATCATGACTAGTGTGAGATAAACTGTATTTAAATTTTATTTAGTTTTAGTTAGTTATTAAAAAGTTTAAATTTGAAGAGTCACACGTGGCTAGTGGCTTCCTTTTTGGAAAGTGCCTAGAATAAAACTGAGGCAGTTTTATGGCCCTAAGTATCTTGTAATTTCTATTCTTAGATTAGTTTTTATGGAAAGGTTTTCATTACCAGCAGAACTTTCTTTGTTTAGGAGTCCTTATAGTAAGTAGATGGGGATTCTCCCTCTATCCTAATTCTGCTTCTGCTGGAGCTTTCTTTTACCTCCTACCTCTGAATCCAGTCCTGTGAACATGAAATGAATTCAAAGGTCACTATACACACAGCATATTGTGTTGATGTTTTGCTAAAATACACAACTGAACTGATATTTTTTGAGATTACTGTTCTTGATTTAGCACATAGGTTAAGTCAGTTTTCAAAAGTGGCTTTGAGTCTCTGTTTTCTTTGTCTATGTGCTTTTTAAAAATAAAGTACTCACTAATGGGCAATCTTAAAATGTGAGAACATTCTCTTTTTGGGCTATTAAGCATATGGAGTGTTTGCATTTAAAAAAATGGATTAATGTAAAATAAGATTCTGTTATGCACTGGTGCTGCAGCTTTGCAACATAATGTATCATAGGCTGATTACAATTCAGTCTTTCAGTAAGATTATACATGATCAAAGCTTTTGGATTTAGAATTATTTGGCTTAAATAATTTGAAAATAATGTCACTATTTAAGTTATTCTATCTTCTCTCTGTTCTGATAATGATGCTAATGGTGTGCTTAAGTGAGGTTCTCCATCTCTGATTATATCTAATCAATTATGCATATATCCATCCAATACATAAAAATCTTAGAAGTTTACCATAGGTTTAAGTTATTAGGCGGATTAACCATTTTACCTTACAAATATTAATATTTAAAGACCCAGCTCATTTCTCTCTTCTTAGAATCCATTTGCAATGGACTAGCATAAAAGAAAATACATAGAATTTCTCTTTGCTTGATTTTTCTCAAATGAAATATAGTCCTGCCAGACTCCTTGCCAAATTATTTTCAGATCTCAAAGAATAGGGATCTATTTCAGCTCTTTCAGCATAGTTGCCTTTAGACCATGACGTTGATCCTTATTATAGTCAATAAACATTTATTAATGAAAAGGATAAGAATAATGATAAGGATTGATCATCAGAGAAGATAGAGAATATTATACATATGTATTGGTTATCTCTAAAACCTTTTTCACTGCCTTTGCCAGATACCTGTAAGCCATTGGAGACATTGACTGAGGTAGACTTTTGATGTTCAGTAGAACATTAACACTTTGGCAGGAATTTATATATCTGATCCCTTTCTGAATGTGTTAGGCAAGCAGCACACTTTTGGAACAGGAAAGTTTGGACATTGCAAGGAAAAAATGAAATGGGATGAAATGAGAAAGAAAAGCTCTGAAAGAGAGTGGAAAGAATCAGAAACATCTTCTCCTAGTTCAAATTTTGCCTCCCTACACTTGATGATGAAACAGAATATGATATGAGTAAGAGACTGTCAATTCAGCTCAATATTATTTCCCCCCAGAATTAGTTACTTGAGTGATTCAGTATTTACAATTTAACTAGAATTTTTGCCTCCACAAAATTTTTCATATTTCCTAAGTGTATATATAAAAAATTAAGACACAGCCTAAAAAATGATATTTTCCCTCAGCAGGTTCATGCACACACATAAGAATTGAAATGCATTATATGTATATATATATACATATATATATATATAATCTCAACTAAATAAGGTATGCTTTAATGTATAATATTTATACATACATGCTTTCATGAAACTTAATTATTGAGATTAAAAACAACTTGCTAGATTCTCCCAGAGTATGAACTCCCTTTGAAGACTCAGGTACTTAGGAAGAAAAATATTAACCTCTCGAAGTCCACCAATATACTACCTAGTGGAATTCTGAGGTAATATTTTAATCTTTTCTTGTTTACATAGTTTTATTTATCTTAAATCAAATTGTGCTTATTTTTAATATATTGTTTAGTTTATTTATTAGAGAGAGAGAGAAAGAGAGAGAGAGATATCACAAGTAGGCAGAGAGGAGGGCAGAGGGGGAGAGGGAAGCAGGTTTCTTGCTGAGCATAAGGCCCGATGCGGGACTCGATCCCAGGATCCCAAGATCATGACCTGAGCCGAAGGCAGAGGCTTACACCACTGAGACACCCAGGTGCCCCAAATTGTGCTTATTGGATTTATGAATATATAATAGCAAAAAATTATTGGATTACTATTTAGTCTTTATTCCTATTTTCTGTATTTAGAATTTTTTTTTTCTAAAACAAGTGTTTTATGCACTTACTTTAAACTCTTGGCAAAACCAATCCTTCCAATTACTCAGATCACAGAGTACAGCATAAAAAGTTACCAGAATTCATTTAGATGTACATCACATCATCACATCGTACACTTGAAAATCTTAGCTTTGTCAATTACACCTCAAAAACTGAAAAAAGTAGAGTAGATGGGTCTGTTCCAATGTAAGACAGGATTTTTAATTATTGTTACCTGATTTGTTTGAATATATTTGAAACAGATTGTTTATTAAAAACACTATTTTAGGGGCACCTGGGTGGCTCAGTGGGTTAAAGCCTCTGCCTTTGGCTAAGGTCATGATCCCAAGATCCTGGGATCCAGCCCCATATATGGTTTCCTGCTCATTGGGGACTCTGCTCCTCCCTCTTCCCTCTCACTCTCCCCTCCCACTTGTGCTCTCTCTCTTTCAAATAAATAGATAAATAACATCTTTAAAACCAAAACCCAAACCAAAAAAACATTATTTTGTGCCTATGGGGGAAAAAAGAACTCTTACGATAAATGGTACTACAATGGGAGAAGCAGAGATCTGGGAATAGAATGTCTGAGGTTAACGTCCTGTCTTGTCTTCCTAACATCTCTGTGAGTTTAGGCAATCACTTGTAAATCTCCAAGCTTCATTTCCATCATGTAAATTATAGATAAAATGCCTTCTATTTCTTCTTCATTGACAAAGATTACATATGGAAAATATCAAATGTCAAGCAGTACTATAACTCACGTGAAATCATTCTTCAAAACAGTTATTTTAAGGCCAAATATTTTGTACACAATTAGAAAAGATGCCAGTTTCTCAACTTAAATACCAGACTGGTCTTTCTGAACTGCCATGGGGTTGAGATAACTTCAGATGGAAGGATGAAGTGCTTTTGGTGGTTATTAGTCTCATGACCACAACCTTCCTCTTCTTTAATAGCCTCAACAATAAGTAGAACCACAGCATGAGATGTATGTATGTATATTATCTTATTAAATGGGATACTGAATTATCTTCATTAAACAGAATGCTGTATTACTCAATAGGAAAATTAAAAATAGTTTATACTTAACGTTTCAGAGCATGTCCCTCAACTTAAAAAGTTCTCTCCTGCCCGTTTGTAGTTAGTTCCTGTTCTCTTCTGCAGCCCTACATAACCACTCCTTTGCATTCTGTCTCTGTAGGTTTGCCTTGTATAGAAATATCATATAAATGGAATCATATACCATGTAGTCTTTGTGTCTGGCCTCTCTCCTGGGGCCGGTTTTTGAAGTTTATCCATGTTGTAGCCTTTATCAAGACTTCCTTTATACTGCTAATAGTTCACTGCGTGGATATACCATACTCACTCACTAATCTACATTTGCATTGTTTCCAGTTTGAGGCCCTTATGAGTAATGCCACTGTGAATATTTGTGTATAATTTTTTCTTTTTTTTTTTAAGATTTTTATTTATTATTTGACAGAGAGAGAGAGAAATCACAGGTAGGCAGAGAGGAAGGGGGAAGCAGGTTCCCCGCTGAGCAGAGAGCGGATGCGCGCTGATCCCAGGACCCTGAGACCATGACCTGAGCCGAAGGCAGAGGCTTAACACATTGAGCCACCTAGGCGCCCCTAATTTTTTTCTTTTTTGGTGGACCTACGTTTTTATTTCTCTTGGATGGTTACCTAGGAGTGGAATTACTGGGTTGCATAGTCAGTATCTGCTTAACTTTTTTAAAAAAATTGCCCAATTGTTTTTCAGAGTTACTGTGTCATTTTAAGTTCTCAACAGAAATTTATAAATGTTCAGTGTTTTCATATCTTTACCCACGCTTGGTAACATCAGTCTTTTGAATTATGGTCACTCTAATGAGAATGTTCTGGTATCTTATTAAGGTTTTAATTTGCATTTCCCTAATGAGTAGTGGTGTTGAACATTTTTTTCATGTGCTTGTTAGATATTGGCATATTTTCTTTGATGAGACATTTACTCAGATATTTTGCTCATTTTTAAGCTGAGTATTTTCTTATTATTGATTTGTAGGAGTTCTTTTATATATTCTGGAACAAGTTGTTTATTAGATATATGGTGAGATATGCTTTGCAAATGAATTCTTCTAGATGTGACTTGTTTTCATTTTATTTTCTTCTTTGCTCTTCTTTTGAAGAACAAAATTTTTAATTTTGATAAAGTCCAATTTTCAGGTTTTTTGGTGTCACATGTAAGAAATCTTTGCCTAACCTAGCATCACAATTTTTCTTATGCTTTTTTCTATAAGTAATTTAGATTTACATTTAGATTATGATTTCTTTTGAGTTGATTTTTGGCTATAATGTGAGGTTGAAGTAAGCTGCTAATATAAATTTTGTGGGGAGGGCATATAGATAGGTGCTGTCTGTCAATGTTTGTTGCAAAACTATCCTTTCCCCCATTGAACTGCCTGAATGGAATTGAATTACTTTTGTCCAAATTCATTTGGCCATATATGGGTTTCCTCTGTTCCACTGATCTATGTTTTTATTCTTATGCCAATACCACACTGTACTGATAAGTGTAACTTGATGAAGTGTTGACTTCACGTAGGGTGAGCCTAATTCATTTCTTCTTTTTCAAATTTGCTTTGGCTATTCTGTCCTTTACCTTTCTATGTAAGTTTTTAATTTAGATTGTTGAATTCTACAAAAATGCCTCTAGGGATTTTGATTTTTGCTTTGGATTTGTAGATTAATTTGAAGTAAATTACTTTGTTAACAATGCATAAACATGATGTATTTCTAGATCTTTAATTTCTCTCTACAGTGGTTTTTAGTTATCTGTGTATAACTACACAGGTATAGTTTTGTTGTTGTTGTTTTTGTTAAACTTATTCCTAAGTACTTTAATCTTTTTCATTGTATTGTATGACTACATTATCATACTATGTGACTAACAGAATGGGATTGTGCCTTAATTTCATTTTTATATTGTTGTTTCTTTCTAGTGTATAAAAATAAAGTTAACATTTTTATCTTGTTCTCTATGACCTTGGTAAACTTGATTATTTCTTGCAATTTTTTTTCCTTCTTTTGTAAATTCCTTAGGATATTTTACACGGACAATCGGGTCATTTGTGAATAAGCCCAGTTTTACTTCTTCCCTTGCAATCTCATGCTTTTTATTTTTATTTATTTATTTTTCTTTCTCTATTGCACTGACTAAAACCTCTAGTACATTGCTGAACAGAAGTGGTGAAAATTGACCTTCTTATTTTGTCCCTGATTGTAGGAAAGAAAGCATTTAATCTTTCACTGTTAAGTGTATGCTAGCTATAAATTGCTTGTAGATGTTTTTATGAGGTTTAGGAAGTTCCATTCTAATCCTAGTTTGTTGAGAGGTCTTTCTTTTTTGTCATATGTTGTGATTTTTGTTCTTTATTCTATTGATATGACATATTATATTAGTTGAGTTTTAGATGTTAAAGGAGTCTTGCATTCTTAGGATAAAGGATAAATCTCATTTGGTTATGATATATAGTCCTTTCTGTATATTGCTGGAGTCAGTTTACTAATATTTGGTTAAAGATTTTTTAAGCCACATTCAATATATGAAGGAAAGTGGTTTGTTGTTTTCTTTTTCTTTTGTTCCCTTTTTTTGGATTCCATTTAGTGTCCTTTGTCCCAAAGACTGCCTTTTCAGATTAACAATGCCACTGTGGCAATCTGTTTTCTTTTTTTTTTTTTTTTTAAGATTTTATTTATTTATTTGACAGAGAGAAATCACAAGTAGATGGAGAGGCAGGCAGAGAGAGAGAGAGAGGGAAGCAGGCTCCCCGCTGAGCAGAGAGCCCGATGCGGGACTCGATCCCAGGACCCTGAGATCATGACCTGAGCCGAAGGCAGCGGCTTAACCCACTGAGCCACCCAGGCGCCCCTGTGGCAATCTTCTTTGTTCCCTTATTGGTCTTATAATAAGTCATAGTGATGCCTTACATTATCCTCCATATGGTTGTGAAGGCCTCAGTTGTCCATTAGACTCAAACAAAAGTCTAATCCAGCACAAAGGTGCACCAAGGACTGTGCAGAGGATTTCGGAAGGAAGCCACACTTAACATTAAACTGCTATCAGGGAGTGCCTCAATCTCTCATAGGCTGTTTGCTAGACAAAGATCTGGGATTGTTTGAAGTGCAAGGACTCATTCTAAACTGGATGATCTAGCTCACCAAAGCTGCTTGGTCTGAAGAGCTCTTAGTTAGCCCTGCATCTCAGAATAGTATGTGACTAACAACCACTCTCCAACAGAGTGTGGGGTCATCAGTCTCAAATTCGGCCTTGGGGCACCTGGGTGGCTCAGTGGGTTACGTGTCTGCGTTAAGCGCAGGTCATGATCTCAGGGTCCTGGGATAGAGCCCCGAATTGGGCTCCCTGCTAAGTGGGGAGTCTGCTTCTCTCTCTCCCTCTGCCCTCCGGCTCCGCTCTTATGCTCTCTCTCTCTCTCAAATAAATAGATAAAAATCTAAAAAAAAAAAAATTCAAGTTTATTTATAAAAGAAGAAATCCAGGGGTGCCTGGGTGGATCAGTTGGTTGGGCATCTGCCTTCTGCTCAGGTCATGATCCCAGGGTCCTGGGATTGAGTCCCACAGCGGGCTCTCTGCTCAATAAAACACCTGCTTCTCCCTCCCCCTCTGCCTGCTGCTCCCCCGATTTATGCTCTCTCCCTCTCTGTCAAATAAATAAATAAAATCTTAAAAATTCAGTCAGATGAGGTATAGTCTGCTGGGAAGATTCTTTATGTAAGAAATACGTACATAGAGGGGTGCCTGGGTGGTTAAGTCAGTTAAGCTTCTGAGTCTTGATTTCAGGTCAAGTCAAGATGTCAGAATTATGCCATTGGGCCCCAGAACAGTTTCCGTGCTCAGCTGGGCGACTGCTTGAGGATTCTCCCTTGAGGATTCTTCCCCTCTGCTGCTCCCACCACTCCTTCCCTCTTTCCCAAGTACATTGGAGCCACAGGAAAAGCCTTGTTTTTTCCTGGGTATTAAATTCTATCAGTATGATAAGGAGTTCCAGTTGAGGTCAAACTACCTCAAGTGTCCTTGAGGAAGGAGGGACTGAATTACATATCTGCTATTAATCCTTTCCTTCCCATACTCTTTCTTTATTAGTTTGTTTTAGCTGTGTGTTTATGTAAGTTATATGGTTGGCTTTTTTTTTTTTGTAAACTAATTTTTTTAATATACAGAGAAGTTTAAGTCACTTCTATTTGTTGTTATTAACATATACACTTAACTTTATTTCTATAATTTTGTTGCATACATTTTATCATGTATGTGTTCTGACAATTTTTTTTTAAATTTATAAGTTCTGCTATTATATTTTGACCTATTTTTCTTTCTTCCAGAGATTACTGTTAAGGTTGTATAGAATACATTTTAACTTTAAAAGTAAATTAAGAACATTAAGAATGAAGCTATATCTTATCACTCTTTTTTATAAAAAGAAACCTTTTAACCCAATCCTCCTTGGGATGAGGAATTTTGAAAAAGAGATGAACTTAATTTTAGCTGAAGGGAATAGGAGATCTTTGCAGAAAGTGGCACATAAGTTGGGGCGTGAACAAGTGACAGAATACAAATAAGTGGCACTAAAGAGAGATATGTAACTACTTAACGATTTTGATTAGTTACATAAAATTACTCATTTCACCTGTTACTTTGTGAGAATGGTTACTGTTGACTATTTAACCCTTGATTCAAAACTGGAATTAATAATGTCCAGAACAAAAATTTTTCCAGCCATAGCTGGAAATGTAAGTTTTGGTAACCAGGCGAAGGTATCTTTTTTTGGAGCAGAGAGGTAGTTACAGCTCCAGGAGACCCTCTGGGGAGGAGCTCTGCAGGGCAGAGGCTGCAGAATTGCAACATCTAGCATGTAAAATACAGAATACATACCAATTCTGAACAGGGAACATTTTGCTTCAGCCAAAGATATCAGTGCTATTATATATCTTCTTTGTAATCTACAATTTTATGATTGAATAAAAAATATAAATCAGCTTCTGAAAGTATTGACTTTTTCTATGCTACCCAAAATGAAGCTGCCTTTTAAATAGCAAGGCTTAATAAATGACTGTCGAATTGAGTGAATGCATGGATAAACACAGTTGTCAGATACGGCCCTGAAGAGGTGAAATGTTTAATTTAGTATGTATATTCACTTTCCATTTTGTTAATAAGAAACTACAGACTGGAGCTGCAAGATAACCTTTACTAATGAGAGTGACATTGCATACACAAACAACTGAAACCTCTTTACCAGACTTGTAAAGTGTTTTCATTTTACAACCAAATTTGATTTGTTCTGCCAAATTTGCATTGCTCTGCTCGTTATTATCAATAGCAGGCTTTTTCTTTTTTACCCGTTTCCATTTAGATCATGGACTGAATTGTAACTTCTTCCACCAAAGATTTTTTGTTTGTAAAGTAATGATGTTAGTGATAATTGCTGTCAGTAAATGAGAGTTTTGAAGCTTATAAAGCTGGGGGCCAGATGCTGGGTCATGGTAATTTTAGTAAGGCCCTGATGGGCTGCTTGGGAAACATTTTATTAGCTTTCTTTGGAGTTATCTTTTGAGATTACTGCACTTGCAATGAGCCTCTTCCCTTTCACATTTATTCTACACTTTCCCACATGTTCTTGCTGAGTATTACTTTAGGCAGTGGATATAGAGATATACCACGTGAGTGCTCTTTCCTAGTATTATAGCATTATGGCCAGAGGTAGTCTTCTTTAAGATTCTTCCATTTCACAGATGAAGACAATTAGAGAAGGTGTTTCACACACTTGTTGGTGGCCTAATTCTGCTGACTTCCAGACCAACCCATGTCCAGATTCAAGGCAACAAAGCTAACTCTTGGCTGTAAATAGTGTGTCCAACTCTCAGCTTTTGGGCTTCTAATTTGTGGGCTGTCATTAGCACATTTCCACCAACAGCTGGAACAGTATGATGGAGAACACCATGTTTGTGTTAGAGTTCCAGAGCTCTGCCCTTCTAATTGCAAAGGTATAGTCACCTTCTTCCACAGCTGGGTTTGAACTTTAACTAGAATCCAACTTTCAGGCCAGAACCAATTCATTCAGAACAAGAGGTATAGAAGGATTTTTAATTTTTCTTTCCTTCTATAGGCAATTCTCCAACTGCCCTGCATTGCCTCTATAAGAAAAACTTTTGTGTGTATGTGGATATGTGTGTAGTGTATTATGTAGAAAATTCTTAAGCTTACTATTTACCCAAGAGAAATAGTTTTAATCTGCAAAAACACATAATGTATGTTCCCTATTTTCCTAAATGACAAATGATTAGCATTTTTCTGGGTGCACTTTCTCATTAGGAAAATGATTCTCTCAAACACAGGCACCAGGTGAGAAACACACATTAGAAAAAAGAAATGAAGTCTTAACATTTATTTTGCCACCAATTTAAGTAGTAATTAAAAGCACCTTCATCCAAATTGTAGGGAACTACAGGTCCCCCAAAGCGATCTAAGAATGAGGAATTGAATTAAACTTCCATGTGTCTAAAGGTTTATTATTCAAACTATGAAAATAGATGGTTAATATGACTTGAGTAGAAAAACTGAATTTTTAATATACCATTCAACAACTTTAAAATGATTATAATTTTTTTGTATTGTTTCATTTTGATTTCAAAAGAAAAAAATGAGAAGTGCAATTAATATGGTTTAACTCTGCAGGATAAATATTATTATTTAATGATGTATAAAACAACACTATTTCTAACAGCTTCATGCTGGGCAAAGAAATGAAAAAAAAAACAAATTTATGTTTGTGTAAGTATGCATTTAGGACATCCAGTTCTTTATTTGAGCACAAGGACTCATTTAACTTTGTTACCTATCAAGTGAATATTTTGGGAGGAATTATTCATGTCACATATTTCTCAAAACTCTAAATGCCGTGCAGAATAAATGTAAGGCATAAGAACTGAAATCTAAATGTATCCATTTACTGATGGGCCATTTCCTTTGCCCACATCACTAATTCGGCTAATATAAAGGATATGTCATCATAAATAATGTTACAGTTGGCAGGGATGATTGAGCACCTGCTACGGCCAAATTATAGTCAGAAGTCAGTGTGACTACATCTAGTCTAGATGATCATGGCTTCTAGAAATCAATTCTGACTTCCAGTCCAATCTCTACTCTCCCCTTCATAGCTACCAGACAGTGAAATCATACTTTTCTGTGTTATGCAAAGGAACCAAGTCTTTCATTCCTTTGAACATTTTTTGTGCGTTGTTCCTTCTACCTGGAATGTTCTTCCTGTGCAATTGCATGTCTGATTCATACTTTGAAGCATTTTTTCTACCCGTTTTTCTTGGTCAAAAATAATCTATTTGTCATTCTCATGGCAATTATTTTCTACTTGCATTATGGTTAATTTAAATTATGTTCTGTCTTTTCAATTAGATTGTAAATTTGTGAAGACATAGGCCATGCTTCAATTAATCTTGTGTGTTTTTCATATCACCTTGGAAAGTACCTATTATCAGATATCTAGTAAGTGTCTGTTAAAGAGCATATAGTGCTCTATTGACAGACACTGGAGAGTGACTGGCAAACTCCTGATGAATTCCTTCCTCTACATAACTTGGTCTTGAATGCATCCTTAGCTTGAGCCCTTCTACATCTCAAGCTTCTGTATCTTAAAAATCTAATAATAAAGGGAAAAAGGAGACATCTAGACACAATGGAGAGAATAAATGCCTTACAGGGAATGTAGAGTACTTTATATATACATTGGTAAAGTAAGGTTAATATCACCTTGCCTCCTGGAACTTTTTAGTTGCAAAGATCACAATGATGATGTTAAGAAACTTAAGATTTAAAATTCACCTGTTTAGTCTTTTGTAGCATCCATAGTATATGATTGTTCTTACTTAGGTGATCCTTTCATTAGGTTAGAAATACTACAGTTTTTATTCATAAACAGAATTATCACCAGAAGACAGGTAAACAACTTTAAGCAATTTAATCTGTTTAGGGTTTATTTTCTAAGCTCTCAGTGTTCATGAAATGTAGTGGTTAAGAGGACTAAATTACCTAGATTTGAAGCTTATTACCACTTTAAACAATGTGATTAATCTGACTTTTGTTTCATATGTAAAATGAGCCCCTAACTGGGATTTGTATGGTTTAAATGAGATAGTATGTAATACAGGTAGTGTTTTATTATTACTATTATTTTTATACTTATTTCCTTAGTTTGGTATAAGGGTACAGTTACCAATAATGACATTTATTAGATTAGGAAAAACAGCTTCCCACTGTAATTTATTATGTAAGTTTCTTCTTTCCTTTTTCACAGGGCATAGGGAAAAGAATCTCTCTAAGAACTCTTTACTAATCCCAGAATATCTTATTATATTAATTGCTTTGGAGTTTGTGTATTGAAATAACTTGACATGCACATTTTTTGGTTGTTTGTAAATTGTAAACTTCCTCTCTTTTGCTTACATGCAGCCAACAGAACTAACACTGACTGATTAAACAGCATAGCTTTTAAAAAAGGAGATTGGGAGATTCATAGTCATTTGAGGGGCTAGAGAATAACCTCCAAACCTCAACGCTAAGATTTTAGGAGAAAGACTCCAAACCATACAGCACAACAGCCTGAGGAGAAAATGACTCAGTGGCCACCCCTGTCTTAGGGTGCTGGATGCTACAGCTTGTGTTCTGCTCTGGCCTTCCACTTGCTGTGTCAGCATCTCTACCTCACCATCGCTGCTATGCCCCAAATGCCTCTACTATCCACTCACCAGCAAATGGGCTGCCCATGCACAGCTGGATAACTCTTACTGGTGAGCGGGTGCATCACATGTCTGCATGAATGAGGCAGGGAAGTGAGTTCTCCTGGCTTCAATCTTGGAGAGGTGGGATTCAGAAGATGAGCAATTCCCTCAATGTTACGGTCATGTTGAAAAGATGCTAAGCAGATAGAAAATACAAAATATGCAATATAATCTCCACCTTTCTGTATGATTAACAGGCTATGGTTTTAACATTAACAATGCTAAGTCCTAAAGGCAGTTATAAAATTTTAGATGAATGAAGTAAGTGCTTTCCATACATATTCTGTGGGTATCAATCGATCCTTTGAACTCTTTATTAGTGTCAAGATTTTAACACTATGGAACAGTCCTTTCTTAGCTAACATCAAAGAATTGGGAAAGCTCAGGTTTTTTTTCTCCTGTAGTCTTGACTGAAATAATTACATACTGAATTGTATGTCTTGTATGTCATTCGGTGTGTTAGTAGAAAAACTCCTCACTCCTTATGGCTGCACAGTAGTCCAACTCTATGGGTAAATACTTTTTTTAAAAAATGTAATTTAATTTTTTCAGTGTTCTAAGGTTCATTGTTTATGCACCACACCCAGTGCTCCATGCAATACATGCCCTCCTTAATACCCACTATCAGGCTCTTCTAACCCCTCATCCCCCTCCCCTCCAAAACCCTCAGTTTGTTAACTTTTTAAAAGCTGTTCCCTAATGTTGGATTTTAAGTATTTCTAATCTACTGTTATTAAAAGCAACACTGTAATAAAAAGCCATGTATATAGATCTTTGGCACTAGTTACCTGTAGGATATATTCTTGGAAGCTAAATTGCCAAGTCAAAATGTGTTTGATTTGATAACTCTTGCTAAATTGCCTTTCATAGAGGTTATAACAATTTGCACTTTCACCAGCAACATATGAGAGTACATTTTAATGCATATTTTTGCCAGCACAGAGTATTTTAAAACTTTTTGAGCTTTGCCAGCCAAAAAGGCAAAAAAGTACTGTTATCTTTATGAATTTTAACTTGCTTTTATCTGTAATGAGTGAGATGGAACAGGTTTTTGTGTTTGAGAATCATTTGTATTGTTTTTCTTTTAATTTTCTGCTCATATAGCTCAACTATTTTCCTTTTGTAAGTTTGCCTTTTTCTTTGATTCATAGGGATTGTTTATAGTTTAGGGAAATTAATCCTTGTCTGACATGTACTTTGTAAATGTTTTTCCATTCTGTCCAAAGTTTTCTGATTTTCCTTTTAGCAATATTTGGCAATTGTCTTCTGCCTTTACTTTTTGGTAAAGTCAACAAAGTGATATTTATCAAGAAATACTTTATATATATATATATATATATATATTTTGGGTAGCCAGATTTGTCAGTCTGACAAAGAACATCTTTTGACTTTTATGCATCATATTAGGTAGATTTATTTTTTTTTCCTGAGGACATATGTAGGAACTCAAGACTACTCGAGCTCATGGGAAGATGTCTTACCAACATTTCTTCCCTCTTCTCTTTAAAACTCTTGAATATTTCATTGAAGTCAAACTCTCACTCTTCATAGATGACTTGATACTCTATGTGGAAAACACAAACGACTTAACCATAAAATTTCTAGAACTCATATAGGAATTCAGAAAAGTGACCTGATATAAAATCAATACACAGAAATCAGTGCATTTCTATACATTAACAATGAGAGAGAAGAAAGAGTAATTAAGGAGTCGATCCCTTTATAATTGCACCACAAAGCATAAAATACCTAGGAATAAACCTAACTGAAGAGGCAAAGGATCTGTACTCTGAAAACTACAGAATATTTATGAAAGAAATTGAGGGAGACACAAAGAAATGGAAAAATGTTCCATGCTCCTGGGTTGGAAGAACAAATATTGTGAAAATATCTATGGAACCCAATGCAGTCTACACATTCAATGCAATCCCTATCAAAATACCATCAGCATTTTTAACAAATAATCCTAAAATTTGTATGGAACCAGAAAAGACCCCAAATAGCCAAAGGATTATTGAAAAAGAAAACCAAAGCTGGTGGCATCACAATTCTGGACTTCAAGCTCTATTACAAAGCTCTAATCATCAAGAGAGCATGGTACTGGCAGAAAAACTGACACACAGATCAGTGTAACAGAATAGAGAACCCAGAAATAGACCCTCAACTCTATGGGCAACTAATCTTTGACTAGGCAGGAAAGAATAGCCAATGGAAAAAAGCCTGTTCAACAACCGGTGTCGGGAAAATTGGACAGCCACATGCAGAAGAATGAAACTGGACCATTTTCTTACACCATACACAAAGATAAATTCAAAATGGATGAAGACCTAATGCATAAGAGAAACGCATCAAAATCCCCGAAGAGAAAATAGGCAGCGACCTCTGTGATCTTGGCCCCACAACTTATTGCTAGGCACGTCTCCAAATACAAAAATGAACTATTGGGATTTCATCAAGATAAAAAGCTACATAGCAAAGAAAACAGTTGGCAAAACTAAAAGACAACTGACAGAATGGGAGACGCTATTTGCAAATGATGTATCAGATTAAGGGCTATTACCCAAGATCTATAAAGAATTTATCAAACTCAACACCCAAAGAGCAAATAATTTAGTCCAGAAATGGGCTGAAGACATGAACAGACATTTCTGCAAAAAAGACAACTAAATGGCCAATAGACACATGAAAAAGTGCTCAACATCACTCTACATCAGGGAAATACAAATCAAAACCACAATGAGATACCACCTCACACCAGTCAGAATAGCTAAAATTAACAAGTCAGGAAATGACAAATGTTGGCAAGGATGTGGAGAAAAGGGAAGCCTCTTACACTGCTGGTGGGAATGCAAGCTGGTACAGGCACTCTGGAAAACAGTATGGAGGTTCTTCAAAAAAATTAAAAATAGGGGTACCCTGTGAGCCAGCAATTGCACTACTAGGTATTTACCTCAAAGATAAAAATGTAGTGATCTGAAGGGACATGTGCACCCATTGTTTACAGCAACAATGTCCACAATAGCCATAACTATAATAACAATGTTCACAATAGCTATAACTATAATAACTATAATAACTGTGAAAAGAGCCTAGATGTCCATCAACAGATGAACTGATAAAGAAGATATGATATACATATTCACAATGGAATATTACTCAGCCATCCAAAAAAAAATGATGTAACTAGAGGGTATTATGCTAAGTGAAATAAGTTAATCCAAGAAAGACAATTATTAGATGTTTCAATTTATATGAAGAATTTAAGAAGCAGGGGCGCCTGGGTGGCTCAGTGGGTTAAAGCCTCTGCCTTCAGCTCAGGTCATGATCTCAGGGTCTCAGGATCCAGCCCCGCATAGGGCTCTCTGCTCAGCAGGGAGCCTGCTTGCTCCTCTCTCTCTGCCTGCCTCTCTGCCTACTTGTGGTCTGTCTGTCAAATAAATAAAATCTTAAAAAAAAAAAAAGAATTTAAGAAGCAAAACAGAGGACCATAGGGGAAAGAGGGAAAAAGAAAATAAGATGAAATCAGAGGAAGACAAACCTTAAAAGACTCTTAATTATAGGAAACAAACTAATGGTTGCTAGAGAGGAGGGGAGTGGGAGTTTTGTGTAACTGGGTGACAGGCCTTAAGAAGGGCATGGGATATAATGAGCACTGAGTGTTATTTATAGCTGATGAATCATTGAACTCTATCTCTGCAACTAATAATACACTATATGTTAATTAATTGAATTTAAATTTAAAAATACCCTCTTCAAAGCTGTCCATTTGTTTCTTAGGATATAATATAAATTCAGATTTAAACCATGGGGTACTTGGTTCTTCATGATAATTTCCTCATGTAACACCCTCCACCCCCACCTTAATGCCCCATTAATTAAGTTTTGAATGTTAAATCCACATTGAATTCGTATGGTAAGTTTCACTTAGTAATGGTATTTAATTTTTTTTATGTCTTGCTGAATTTGGTTTGCTAGTATGTTATCATGGATTTTTACATCTGTGTTCATATGAGGAAGAGGTTGGTCTATAGTTTTCTCATGATGTCTTTGTCTGGTTTTAGTGTCAGAGTAATACTGGCCTCAAGGAATGAGTTGAGAAGTGTTTCTTCCTCTTCAGGGTTTTGGAAAAGTTTGTGAATAATTGTTATTAATTCTTCTTTAAATGTTTGGTAGAATTTACCAATAAATCCATCTGGAACTAGACTTTTTTTGTAGGTAGGTAGTTTTTGGAGCACTAATTCCATCTCTCCACTTGTTATTAGTCTAGTCAGGTTTTCTCTCTCACCCTGGGTCATTTTTAGTAGTTTGTGTTTTCTAGGAATTTGTCCATCAAATCTAAGTGTTCTAATTTATTGGCATACATTTGTTCATATGTCATTGATGTTGACATATGACATTGGTTCAAATGTCATAGACTGTTGCTGTTCTTACTGAGTTTTAGTTGACTTAAAAAAAAAGATTTTATTCATTTATTCGACAGAGATCACAAGTAGGCAGAGAGGCAGGCAGAAAGAGAGGAGTAGGCAGGCTCTCTGCTGAGCAGAAAGCCTGATGCAGGGCTGGATCCCAAAACCCTGGGATCATGACCGGAGCCGAAGGCAGAGGCCCTAACCCACTGAGCCACCCAGGCGCCCCACAGATTTTTCTTAAATATATGTTTCTTCATTTTGCTCTTAGGAAAATTGCAGAAGCTTAAATTTTTTAAAAAATAATTTTCACCAGTTAGGCTTGCTTTGTTAGGGAGCAGGTTTACAGGTCTTCTGAGGCCACCATTCCAGAAGTGGAATTCCTCTTGTTCATTATTTTATCCCCAGTGCCTGCCACTGAGGTTGCCAAAAAAGGAGGTATCTGATAAATATTTATTAGATGGGTTTTCAGTAGATGTTAATTCTTAGGTGTATCTTTAAGAAAGAAGTAACAAAGATTCTATCTGTGGGATCACTTTACAATTTTCTCCTTCTTGTGGGGTATTCAGGGCTAAGTGCCACAGGGGAAATGCAACTAATCTATACTATAATACCCACTAGAGTTGGGCCTTATTTAGTCTTTTACTATGATGAACCTGACAAAACCTATGAGTGATGTGACCCAACCTTTTAAAAAGCAGTCTGAGAAATCTCTTTGTTCTCTTTCTCCTAGGCTCATATCCAAATTTTAGACTTTCCAGTCCTAGTTGTTAACACTTTTATGGAAAGAACAGCATGGTCAAATGACTGAGGAAATAGGTTTCTCCCCATGGACTGCAGTAGAGTCAGATCCTATTACTGACTTCTTCCCAGTGAACTTCCTAGTTGGGATTTAAGGTACCAATCATGTTCTTCTCTATATGGGCTTAGAACTAGTGAAAATACAGACACAGAGTCTAAAATGTCAACTGGATTTAAAACTACAGATTTCCCAGATGCTCTGGCTGTACACCAAACCAATTAAATCAGAATCTCTAAGGGTAGGGGTCCATTGCTTGCGGTGTTTAAGCTCTCCTGGAGATTCTTATATTCAGCCAATGCTGAGAAAGTGGGAGGTCCAAGGACCAATAGCATCAGTACCACCTGAGACCTTGTTAACATGTAGAATTACAGTGTGCAGTTTCTCTGTATTCCCAGGCCAGGTCATTCATTTAAATGTTCACATTTCAGAAGCACTCCAGAAAGTACTTCTTAAACTTCAGCTCTTAAACAATCCCCTAGAGAGCTTGTGAAAACACGGATTCCTGGGCCCTCACTCCAGGGTTTTGGATTCACTCTGCCTGGAATGCAGTTGGGCAATTTACAATTCTAACAAATTCACAGGTGCTGCTACTGCGGCTGGTACATGAACCACAGTTTGTAAATTGGCATCATAGACTCAAGTGTTCTTACTACTGAAGGAAATGAGTGGGAGGAGTGCTTACACCTTCCATGGCTTCAAAGGAGAGAGCCCAGGCTTCCAGTTTGCAGGGATTCTTCTCAGGGTGCGATTTGATAAGCCATCCTCTTCTTTTGAGGGGGTAGAGGGAATGGAGTGGAAAGAAGGCTTGGGTGTCTCTGTGATACTTATGAAGGTGAAAAGGCATATCTTCCTGTGACGAGGTAGGAGCTCTAAAAAGAGACAGAATGGTTCTCTTCTACCTGCCCTCATCTTCAGAGATGAGATCTCTTTCAGAGAGAGGGAAGAGTCGTGGTTCTTTTTATACCACACGTATGGGATAAAATTTAAGGTAGAGAAAAAGACTCAAAGTGCCCAGAGAGAGATAAGTCAGAAGAAATGGATTTAAGAGTGTTTTTTAGTTGTTTTTCAAGTACCTGTGCTTTTCTCTGGCATCTGGTCTTGACTTCTGTTGAACATGCTAGTTGTGGCAGTAAACTGTTTGTGGTCTGAATTTCTTAATATCGGAACTCCCTCTCCTCAGAAGAGGTGGGATTCAGTAATTTGGCAGGATACAAAGTCAATGTTCAGGAATCAGTTGCTTTCTTATACATTAACAATGAAAATACAGAAAGGGAAATTACAGAATTGATTCCATTTACTATAGCACCAAGGACCATATAACTGGGAATAAACCTGAGCAAAGAGGTAAAGGATCTGTACTCAAGGAACTACAGAACACTCATGAAAGAAATTGAAGAAGACACAAAAACATGGAAGACCATTCCATGCTCATGGATCAGAAGAATAAACATTGTTAAAATGTCTACTGCCTGGAGCCATCTATACATTCAATGCCTTCCTGATCAAAATTCCATGGGCATTTTTCAAAGAGGTGGAACAAACAATCCTAAAATTTGTATGGAACCAAATAATGAAGACCCTAATAGGAAGAGACTTCCCACATGCTTGCTAAACAAATGAGATTCTGATTTAATTGGTTTGGTGTACAGCCATATGAGCCAATATGAGACCCCATATTGTTAAGGAAATGTTGAAAAAGAAAAGCAAAACTGGGAGCATCACATTGCCTGATTTCAAGCTTTACTACAAAGCTGTGATCACCAAGACAGCATGGTACTGGTACAAAAACAGACACATAGACCAGGGGAACAGAGTAGAGAACCAGGATATGGACCCTCAACTCTATGGTCAGCTAATCTTGGACAAAGCAGGAAAAAATATACCCTGGAAAAAAGTCCCTTCAATAAATGATGCTAGGAAAATTGGACAGCTACGTATAGAAGAATGAAACTCGACCATTCTCTTACACCATACACAAAGATAAACTTGAAATGGATAAAGACCTCAACGTGAGGCAGGAATCCATCAGAATCCTAGAGGAGAACTTAGGCAGTAACTACTTCGACATCGGCTACAGCATCTTCTTTCAAGATATGTTTCCAAAGGCAAAGGAAACAAAAGCAAAAATGAACTTCTGGGACTTCATCAAGATCAAAAGCTTCTGCACAGCAAAGGAAACAGTCAACAAAACAAAGAGGCAGCCCATGGAATGGGAGAAGATATTTGCAAATGACACAACAGACAAAGGGCTGATATCCAAGATCTATAAAGAACTCCTCAAACTCAACACCCAGAAAACATAATCACATCTAAAAACAGGCAGAAGATGTGAACAGGCACTTCTCCAAAGAAGACATACAAATGGCTAGTAGACACATGGAAAAAACGTTCATCATCATTAGCCATCAGGGAGCTTCAAATCAAAACCACATTGAGATACCACCTTACACCAGTTAGAATAGGCCAAAATCAACAAGACAGTAAACAAGTGCCAGAGTGGATGTGAAGAAAGGGGAACCCTTTTACACTGTTGGTGGGAATGCAAGTTGGTGCAGCCACTTGGGAAAACAGTGTGAAGTTTCTTTAAGAAATACAAAATAGAGTTACCCTATAACCCTGCAGTTGCACTACTGGGTATTTACCCCAAAGATACAGATGTAATGAAAAGAAGGTCCATCTGTAACCCTGTGTTCATAGCAGCAATGGCCACAGTCGCCAAACTGTGGAAAGAACCAAGATGCCCTTCAAAGGACGAATGGATAAAGAAGATGTGGATAGATGAATGGATAAAGAATGGATAAAGAAGATGCGTGTGTGTGTGTATACACACACACACAGACACACACACACACACATGCATCTTCTTTATCCATTCTTCCGCACACCATGTGGGGGGTATATATATACATATATGGCCGCAATAAGGTTTAAGAGATGAGGACCAAACCAGGCCCTGATTTGTGCCTCCTTTAAAGTCCAAATAACCTGACAAAAGGTTTAGGACGGGAAAAGTTGGGTAGCACTGAGAAAGGGTCTGTGCTATGTGTTGTGCGCTCGCCTATGTGACTTCCCACATGCTTGCTAAACAAATGAGAACAATTCGGTTAGGGTCATAAGTTCGTTGCTGGTCCTTGCTGCCCTAGTACAGCCCATAAATTACTTTCAGGTTTGCTCTATCAATACAGAACAATTGTACTGGCATCATGAGGTCTGTTTATAGTTAAATGTGAAACTTATTACGGGAACTCGTGGTTATTTAACTAGACACAGATGTATTGCTTCTCCTATTGTAATATCACTATATATATGGCCTTAATGCTTTGAATAAACTTAGCACTGTTGGACATCCTCCTCAGTGCTCCTCCTGCCCCCCATCTCTCTGCTTCTCGAGTTCTTTTCTTCATCCTCTTACCCTCATATTCCTGGTCGATTTGTCACACCGGCCACGACACACACACACACACACACACACACACACACAATGGAGTATTATGCCTCCATAGAAAGGATGAATACCCCACTTTTGTATCAACATGGATGGGTCTGGAGGAGATTATGCTGAGTGAAATAAGTCAAGCAGAGAGAGCCAATTATCATATGGTTTCCTTACTTGTGGAGCATAAAGAATAACATGGAGGACATTGGGAGATGGAGAGAGAAGTGAGTTGGGGAAAAGAAGTGAGGGGGAGACAAACCATGAGATACTGTGGACTCTGGGAAACAAAGCTGAGGGTTTTGGAGGGGAGTGGGGTGGGGGGTTATTTGAGCTGGGTGTGGATATTATGGAGGGCATCTATTGCATGGAGCACTAGGTGTGGTGCATAAACTATGAATTTTGGAACATTGAAAAAAAATAAATAATAAAAAAAAGAAGTGGGAAATGTGTGTGTGTGTGTGTGTGTGTATGTTATGTGTGAGAGAGAACTACCAGAAGCTTTGTCTCCCATAAATGTTCATGTGTAAAGTTAGCATTGATTAATGAAGACCCTAATAGGAAAATAGCTACTGGTGACATTGAATATAATGTATAGGAACTTCAGCTGGCATAGCCATCTGATAGTTTTTGCTCGTTTAAAGGCAGAAGAACAATTAAGGTGTCTTCTCTCAGTTTGGGAGTTTTCTACTCCTCCCCCACATATCAAGAGGCTCATTATGTTTTGCCATTCACAATAATGGGATTTAATGTACAGTGGGACAGAATAAGCCTCGGACTTTGCAAGCTGAAAGTGGTTCTGAAATCAATGTTTAGAAATCATAAAACACCTACTTGTCATGGAGGCATTTGACAAATTTCCTCAAATTCCCTAAAGATATTCAGTTATGTGCTTTATTACTTCAAACCAATGATTCTTAGATCTCATAGGCACAGGAAAAGAAAACATCTAATGTACATGCTTTTTTTTTTTTTAAATATAAGAAACAGTTTTTCCATTTGAGCTCCAAGTACTAAAACAGGTGTTTTCCCTTATACAAGCTCACCTGTTTTCCATCGAACTTTTTCCTGTGGGTTTTAATTAGAAATGTGGCTAAAAGATGTCTGAAATTATTAGTTATGGCACAGAAAACCCTGTAGGAATTTAACCCAAGAAAGGGGAACCTCAATGTAGCTAATAAGAGAAACGGCAAATGGAGATGCTTGGTGAAACAAAAGAATCCAGAAACTATCGACACTAAAGATGAACGCAAGAGAAAAAGGGCTAAAAGGAGCAGTCATGGGGAAGTTGTGACCAATATTTGTTGATAATTAGTGTGAGAGCACTGGGACTGTGCAAAATTAATAGTAAAAGAAGTAGAGATGGAGGTTGAGGGGGATTGAGGAGCTATGTCAAATTACCAGAGAATGAGACAGGATACCTAGATATGTATATGAAATATATAACAGAAATTAGGTCATGTCTCAGTATAATGTAATGTAATGTTGTTGTCTTGTCTACAAGAATAAACAAGCCACAAAGTGGTGTGTAAGGTAACAGTTCTCGTGATTAGAATATGCAAACATATACACATTGTACACATTGCACATGTGGCGAAAACTTGAAAGCTGGTTGGTGAGCATAATTGTCTTTAAATATTTTAAGAGCTGTCAGAGGGAAGAAGAATTGGTTTTATTCAGAATGGAGCTAGTGCCAAAGGGAGTGCTTATAGAGGTAATTTCCTTCAGAATAATAATAATAAAAAAAACCCAAAACCCTTCTAACCTGTTAAAGCAGTTCTTTTAGGGAGGTTGACTAGGGCAGACTTCCAACTTTGGTATTTATTTGCCTTGCCATCATGGTCAATTTAAAATGTTTGATTTGAAGTTTTAGGTTTTAGAAATGAAATAATTACCTTATAGGGATGATGTGTGATTTGAATGAAACAACATATGTAAACTGTCGGTACAGAGTTACTTGAAAATAATTGGATTTTTCACAAATACCTCAAAGCGTATTGATCTCATTTGAATCCATTGTTTTTTCAAACTCTTCTCATATTTTCTCCTTCAGGTTTTCCCTTAGATATCAGATGATATTGAGACCCCTCTTCCATAATAACCTGAACTTTCCTAATGCAGCACTTTAAGCAAAAATTGATCACTTAGAACCATATGTTGATAGTTTGTAAGCTTCATGAAGAAAGGGACCAGGTTTGTCTTAGCAACTATCCTATGTCCCTAGGATCTAGCATAGTGGCTGGCATTTAGTAAATTCTCAATAAATATTAGAAAGAATAGATGAATGTTGAATTCCAGTCCATCCCAAACCAACTTCCCTATTTCTCCATTGCTTTGTATGCCTTGACCATTCTTAATTTTCTAGTGTTGTCTTTATATGTCTTTGGTACAACTCTGTTAAATTCAGTGCATCAGTAAGCACTTACAGTATTTACGTACATCTCCTGGATTTACGCCTTCCTGTTATTGCCATGCTATCATTCTGGCTTCAGTGGATCCTTTGTATTTTACACCCAGAAGACGAAAATGACCACCCGGCTTCTTATTTGGCTTTATCATTCCTTTATCACTACCTACCTATTATATACAGGGCTGCTAAAGTTTCCTCAAATGCAAATTTTGTCATGGATTTGTCCTGCATTTTGTAATGCTAAAATAAAAATAATCTGTCTGTGGTCTTCTGTGATGAGCCCATCCCCTCACTGGGTAGAAATACCAAAACAAGTCATATATTTTATCAGAAGAAAATATTTGTTATAGCAAGTAGGAATAGAAGGGGTTAACTGTGTGAATCCAGGGAAGATACTTGGAAAAATAGTTGGCGGGGGGTGGGGAGGGGACCCTCTTAAACTTAGAGTGGCACTGTGACTGCCACAAAGTGCAGTAAGCCAGGCAAGACCAGCAGGAAAATTCTCCTGAAATGTAACAGGTTTCTCTGGCTATGACTTCTGTTGATGCCAGTGCTGGGTGTTTGATTGAGGGTCTCCTCTTCATGGTACGGGTATTATGCAAAGTTACATGTAAAGGAAATCAATAAGCCGGGGCTAAGCAACATGTGGTCTAATACCTCCTAATAAGTTTTGGAAGATACTGGGTTTAGTGTGACCTCATGAGGGCATGAACCTGTGACTGTAAGTGAGCCTGTGAATCAGAACTGCAGGGGCACTGCCGACAGCTAGTCTTTCCTGCTATTGTGATCTTAGCATAAATGAACTGGATGGGCATGTGTTCACATTGCCTTGTGTATGCTAAATGGTTTATTTCTGCAGGGCAGAAAACCCCTGTGTGGAACTGACTTCATGTTGCCCTTTATATGTTCATTTACGCCTCTGTACCTTTGCACATTCCTCCCCAGCTCCAGGGCTTTACCTCCCCATTTCTAACACATTAGCCTTATTTCCAATGACTCAGAAAACCCACACTGCCAGGAAATCCTCCTGATTATCTTCTCTTGACATTTCATGCTTTCTCCCCCAGCACTGTCGTGTGCCATTTTGCCTTTTGTGATTTGTGTTTGCTAATCTGTCTTTTTGGTTTCTTGGTTTATGTACTTCCTGCCTTATACTCCGGATTTCCCCTTCTCAAATATGGGGACTTTTTGATTCTCTCATGGCATGAAGCACAGCTGTTGGATCCCATTTGTTTCCTCTTGTAACTGTTGCCTTGTTTGGGTTATACTTGTTGCAAAAGCTATTTTCTCCTTTATGGAGTATGTAAGTTCTGTTAGTAGACTGACTATACCTGACATTTGGAAAATAAATCCTGGAATAATAAACTGTTTTGCTGGAAGGAATCTGCATACTTCAGGCCAAGATGCTTATTTTCTAATAGAGGAAAGTCAGAACCAGAGAGATGATGTGCTTGCTCAAGGTCATTCAGAGTAGGAGCTTGACCAGGGTATCCAGACACCCAATTGGGCCTCTTTTTGTTACAGAGTACTCTTCCACTGATAAAGTTCAGGTGCAACTGTGTTGGCTGGCAAAGAACTTGACTGGGTAGAATCTGAGCATGTTCCATACCAAGTGTTAGGTGATGAAAGACGAGCTAGAATTTGACCAGTATAGGCTGAAGTTAAACTAAAAAGAGTATGACATGGCCTTTTAAAAATCTTTAATTTCATAAAACCCAGTAGATCAAAGTAATTATAGAGCAATAAGAGCCTCCGATGCACCTGAGGATGACATAAGGCTAGATTCTTTGGAACAGCCACTGTTTTTCCTACAGAACATTTTCTGGTTTTATTTTCAATTGCCTAGTTTTTACTAAACCAGCTGGGTTGTAAACAAAGCCATGTTAATATAGTGTAGATACAGTTTATTCACGAGTACATCTTTCCATACATGGGGAATAACATTCATTTAAAAAACACCTATGATTCCCTAAAAAATTTAAATTTTGCCCTTATGTGTGTCAATTATCCTTCTAGCATATTGAGAAACTAGCTGTGGTCAACTGACATTAATACCTTTATTCTTTCATAATTTAGCTTTTCCCCCACTTTAGAATACCCACTGCAAAAACATGAAGTGAAGAAAAAAATGTTAAGAACTTTTGTTGCCAACACTAGAATTTTTTCTAGACCTAAGAACTGCTTTTTAAAAAGTCCTTCAGTATTTGGAGTGATTGCAAATGGAAGTAAGGTCACAAGAGGAGTATCACATTTCATTTGCAGGCAGCCGGTTTGAGAAATGGTGGGAAGATTTTTCTTCATCAAGAGTTACTAATGTACAGGAAAAACAAATCAATGTTTTTAGAGAAAATTATAAAACTTTTCCATTCTCTACTTTTATGGGCTTAAACTATTAAGTAAATACAACAAGAAGTAGCAATTTCAATTTTGTACAATGGCTATTTAATGAAGAAAAATGAAGTGGTAGGGAGAAAAGAAAAAATGTTCTTGGAGTAGAGAGAAGAGCTGAAAAGCAACGGAAGTAAAGAGCTAGTGAGGCCAGACACACTGAAGTGGAAAAGCAGAGGCAGAAATTCAGACACACACAGAGGTGAGATGAATCTTTGGGGAATTAATAAAATCCAGCTTACATGGTTTTAAATTTTTTTAAACCTTTCTAGAATCAATTTTATGGAAACAATCTATTTTGCAAATTAATGAGATAGTGTATTTCCACTTTCAGTTTTCCTGGTTGCTGCTAGTACTACCTGCAACCCTAGGAAATGGGGAATGGACCTGCTTATAATGAAGAAAATCACAATATTCCTTGTTTTGATTTCTTTTCTGGATCTTTCACCTTCTTAGGGATTCTTAACCTTAAATAGTTTGGGTTTTGTTAGAGGGAGTATGTGGAAACAATGACATTGATGTTGATGTAACCATTGGGTAGGAGTTGTAAGGATCAAGCTTGTCCTGGCAAGTCTATGAGCTGAGGTCTTTTTAGCCTCATTCATTGTTGAGCTCTGGGTCGGGGGGAGATGGCTCTTGTTTAACTTTATGACTTGACGGAAGTCACTTGCCTCAGTTTTGATGAATGTGAATTTTTTCCCTTTTTCTTTAATGAAGCTGTGGAAAGGAATGTGAATTAACATAGAGGTAAATACTTAATTCTTAGGAAGGAAGACAAGTTAGAACAGGCTATAAATTGTAATAATAATTTTTTTTTTAATACTCAGTGTTGCTCCCTTTGTATTATGTAAATTCCTGCCTATTGCCTGTCTTCAATGCTAAGATACAGGAAAATGTTTACCCTGCATAATCACCTCTTCCACTTTCTCTATCTCTCTCTATATATATGTATATCACCTAATATATAATATATAGAATATTATATAATAATATATAATTAATATACTTGTTATTATATATAAATATATTTAAAAACTGATATTGAAAAACTCTCTTTATGTTACATATATATTTAAAAACTTGTATTTATGCATAGATGTATTAAATTATATACTATATAAGTAAATTGACATACACTTATGTAAATTTTTGTCTTGTTTCTGTTTTTTTTTTTTTTTTTGAAAGAATTTGGACTTGCTGCCATCTAAGTTCTCTCTGGGATGATCTTGATCTTTGTTTGAAACAGCAGGCAGTGCATCAATGAGGGGTCAGTGAAGAAATGATGTACTATTTTGAGCAGGATGGGATTTATTTATTTATTTATTTATTTTTAAAGATTTTATTTATTTATTTGACAGACAGAGATCACAAGTAGGCAGAGAGGCAGGCCGAGAGAGAGAGAGAGGAAGCAGGCTCCCCGCTGAGCAGAGAGCCGGATGCGGGGCTTGATCCCAAGACCCTGGGATCATGACCTGAGCTGAAGGCAGAGGCTTAACCCACTGAGCCACCCAGGCGCCCCGAGCAGGATGGGATTTAATACAAAGCATTAGAAGTCAACAAAAAGTGGACACTTGGATTGACTCCCACCCAGAATGAAAAAGAACTGACTCCTTGGCAGAGCTTCTGCCTTCAAGACTTCCACTAGTATTGTGGTTTCAAGACACCCCTGCAGCTGTGGTCCAGGGATAGGAAGCCAGAATTTATAGGTACTGCAGCTGTGTCATAAGCTTCTAATCTCCTGCAATGGAGAAGGGATACTAAAGAACCAGATAGAAAAACCAAATATTTCCAAGACTTTGCTTCCTAGTAGAAAGAGCTGAAGTATAACGCAGAGGACTCTTGTCTCACTTCGACTTTCCGAAACTCTTATGTCTTAATTTATGCTACATAAATTAGATTACATTTATACTATGTAAATTCCCAACCAGAGAGGGAATGAAATGGAGAATACTAATTCACACTATCATAGAGTGCCACTGAATGGCCTTATGAAGGAGGGCTGGTTGGATCTCATTTTACCCTCCATCTTCCTCAGTGATACTCTGATGTGGGTGTGTGGCCAGAAGGTTGCCTTGGATTTGGTGCACTTCATTTTTGATCTCTTGAAATAAAGGGGCATAACTCTTAAAAATGAGAGAATGAAATAAGTTACTCCACATAAACCCTCATTTGTAAGCACTTTTATATCTCTTGCCAAATAATACTGGCCTTCTAATCAAAATACTGGTGAAGGAAGAAAAAAATGATTAGAGAATTAGCTATCGTTACACTTATTTTTCTATGTTTCATTAATTATTACTGAATAAAATTGTAAATTATAGAGCAGATACGTTTTCTGGTAGTAAAAGTTGACTAGAATTCACATGTTAACATGTAACTTACTTCTTTCATTGATGTCCTAGAATAAAAGTGTCATTTAGAAAGATGATCTCATTTGAATGCTTTTCACATTATTTAATACAGATAATATGTATTTTCTTAATCTCTAACAAAGAAACTTCATAGTTTATATGAAAATGATTTCTTTGATGGACTAGTGAAGCATCTTAATTATTCCTTCTATAGGAAACCCTGCCTAGAAGAGTTGGTATTAACTTTGGAGTGAGGGAGCCCTAATGTGCTCATGGTAAAGAAATACCATATGATTTCACTTACATGTGGAATTTAAGAAAAAAGATGAACATAGGGAAAGAGGCAAAGAGAGAGAGAGAGAGAGAGAAAGAGAGAGAGAGAGAAGCAAACCATAAGAGACTGTTAACCACAGAGAACAAACAGGTTTGCTGGAGAGGAACTGGGCAGGGGGATGGGCTAAATGGGGGATGGGGATTAGGGAGGGCACTTGGTGTGATGAGCACTGGGTGTTATGTGTAAGTGATGAATCACTAAGTCCTACTCCTGAAACAAATTTTACACTGTATGTCAAGTAACTAGAACTTACACCAAAAATTTGAAACAAAAAGAACAATGTTGAGAAAAGATAACCTGTGGGTGGCATGGAATAAGAACAGCTTTGTTCTTAAGTTCTGGGAGGGCCACTAATAACTTTTTAACTTATTTTGGTAAGTGACATTGTGTCTGGTGACACTTTCAAAAATTTTTTTTCTTAGGGTGTAAAAAAAAAATTTGAAGGTTAGGTTATATTAAAATGATTTTTAAAAAACATTTCTGTGTATTTTAATCCCCCCTTTTTGCTTCCCACATGTCTCTGAAAATTAGTGATAGATTACCTAATTTGTTAGACTGCTTTCTATGAGAGCATTAAAAGCAAGGAAATCCTGAAATAATATGAATCTTTAAGCTAAATTTCCAGGCTTCTAGCTAGTGCATTCTTTAGTTAATATTAAAATAGTTTCTTCCATGGTATGCTCTCTAGCTATGTTCTAATAATATAGCATAGTCACTCCTTGACCATCTCTTGTGTCTGTCTACTGTAATGGAGATAAATGGACAGATACTCTTGAACAGCCAATGATTCTCTTACTGAAACACTTGCCCTGCGAGTCTAGCTCCAATATCCCGTTATTGGGTAGGGTGGATGTTCTCATATAGTGCTTATCCAAGTTATATTTTGTTTTTTTTATAATCACTTGCAATTTTGTTTGAAATAAGCCATAATATAACTTTCTCAATTTAATAGGAGCTATTTTTAACAGTGCAAAAGCTCTGATTGCAATTTTTTCCATTTTATCCCAAAGTGTAAGATGGGCATCCATGTTTAATCATATCCACAGATTACCTCAGTGAATAAAAATGTGTTACATTATCTTTAAATAAATGAATGTCAGTATGTTCCAAGGTAACCAACGTAATTGCATATGGATAACAGTCATTATCGTAAGTCATAGTCTCTAGGAGAAAATGCACTTGTATTTTTTAATAAGGTGCAATATTATAGTCTATTTTAAGATGAAAGTTTTCTGTTTCATATATAGACTATAATATCACTCTAATATATCTGGCAGACCCTACAAACAGATAAAATGCAAAATAAAAAACTGAAAATAACAAGATCTTATGGTCTTTTGGAACTGGAATGGATGTTATGAGTATCTTAGCAGAGCTAATATGAGGTTGCCATGATCTATGACAGACTCAGAACGAGCATCCACTTTCCAGCTAGGGCAGATAACAGGAGCTAAGCCATTGTCCTGCGTTTTTGTAGCAAGGTATTTTTAGATTTTGTATGGAGGTTTACTGTAGTGTGCAAATGAATCTGGAAAATGCTCTAGGGGAAAACTGTCCCTCTAAATATAATAAAAACATGGAATGGTTGGGAGAAATGTCAAAGCACTTGTTTTCTGTGGTTGGAATTTTTCATCAAATGGGTGACTTGTCATTTGGACCACCATGTCATACAACTCCAGCCACTCAAAATATGTATCCTATACAATTGTATATGATTAGTGCTTCATCTGTTTGTGCTGTGCATACCTATTAGGCCAACTGTGGTAGTCCTGAGTGTCATAATATCCCCTATGTAATATTCTCAAGGATGAGCAAATGCTGAGAAGACACTCTTAGCTGAGATGATTTAGAAAGTGTCCCAGCATTCATTAAGTCAATGAATAACTACCATTTTTTCCTTTGCCATAATCTTTTCAAAATCTAGCATCTCATTATAATTGGGAGTATTGATCTTAAATATGAGACCTGAATGTTAGTCTCAGGTTGACTGCTAGCTGTGTGATACTAAACAGATTATTAACCTCTCTGGACCTTGCTAGTTTCCTCTGTAAAATAGGGGATTTGTACTCCATTAAGAGTTTATAAACATTCTATTCCTACCAGTCAAATTCCTAAGGCTTAGCTGAACTCAGTTGGAAAACAATTAGATTGCCTCATTCCACTTCCTGTGGGTAAGTTCTAATATTTGGAAGGGAACTTGAACCTTGGTTTTTCATGGTAACTATGGAAAAGATTCAACTGTGAAATGCCTAAGTGTTTTTTCTCTTCACACTCAGATTATATTTGAAGTACTATCTCATGTCTATTTTGTGTTTATTTTCAGTATATATATGTAGATGCCATATCCTCAGAATTTTCAAGAACTCGGGTTAGTCTTTCAAAGATATTACAGAGTCAGACAGATCTATTTTAAACTGAGTTTTGGCCACTTGCTAGATATAAATGCTTGGTCAAGTTCATCAACTCTCCTTTTTATTTGTAAATAGTGGTAATATTATCCATCTCCTAGCCCTTTGGAAGGAGTAAAATAATACATGCAAAATGGTTAGCAGAATTCTTGGCCCAGAGTAATTATCATCCTCATTCTATGTAAAAATCTGTAGAGAATATTATCCTACTCAAATAAAGGATTGTGAAGGAAAGAAACTCCTTTTGCATTTTTTTGAACAAGAGCCACAGCTGCTTAAGAAGCCTGTACTAAGTTTGTTTCCCCAGGTGGGGCTTTCCAGGAATGGTACTGCCTTGGACAGCATCTTATCACAGTAGCTATGTAGGAAAAAGGAGGCTCCAAGGGAAAAATGAGGGGAAATGAAAACATTTAAATTTGCTCAAAGTCTGTTATCATTTCTTTTTCTTCCCATTAGCTTTTATTGAGTGCTGGCTATTTGCTAGTAGTGCTCTAAGTGCTTTACACAGATGATCCCATCTAATTATCACAACAACCCTATGAGGTAGGTAGTGGTATTATTCCTACTTTATACATGAGAAAAGTAATGCACAGTAAGCTTAGGTTTCTCAAGATGATACATCTAAGAAATAGTTGAGGGTTAAAACAGTGAGTCTGACCCCAGATCCAAAATTATTTCATACCTATTCTACTTTATCTCATATTTGAGGTCATTTTCCTTGGAGGGAGAATAGGAGGGGAAGTTGGAGAGGAGATAATGACCTGAGGCTCTCATGAGAGAAACTTGCCTTGGGTAGCTCTTGGTGAAGCACATCTAGATATACCCTCTGACCTAGAGCAATTTCAGAGAATCCCAGCCTGCATAAGCCAAACTCCAGCTAATGCGTGTTTACAAAACTAGACATTGCATACCATTGGAGTTTGGTTTATTAGACATAATTATTGAGTAACTGAGTATCATTTATAGCTACTGTGTTCTCATAACAATAAGCCCCTTCAAAATTTAACATGAAAACTGAACTTGAATGCCCCAAAGTTGTACCATTAGTTTCATTAAGTTTAGAACCTGTAACTGGTTCAAATTGAGTAATTGAGAAGTCATTTGAGAGTGAGTGGGGAATAAGAATGATAACGAAATGGGCCATCTGTGAGACTGGAGGGACATAGCAAATGTATAAACAAAATTAAAGCCACAGATGACAAATGAGAACAAACAATACTAGAAAGCTAATGGGCTTACACAGATGGCATAGGGGTACCTGGATGGCTCAGTTGGTAGAGCATGGGATTCTTGATCTCAGGGTTGTGAGTTTGAGCCCCGATTTGGAGATGGAGCTAATTTGGGGATGGAGATAATTTAAAATCTTAAAAACAACAACCACAATAACAGCAATAGCAACAACAAAATGACTGGCCTAAAAATATGTTGATGGGAGTAGTTAAAAAGAACTTTTATTTTCAATTACTATTTTATTTCCTTTATTGACCATTTTTCTAACTTTTACTTTATGGAAGTCTACCTAGGGAATCTGAATTTGTCCTCTGACTTTTTATAATAAAATATTTTAATGCTTTAAAGTTTGTATTGAAATTTACTTGGAGAACTCTATGGGAGATTCTTACCACATTCTATAATTTATTCCTGTAACAGTTATTTACATAGCTATTTGAAAACAATGTTACTTAAAGTTCAAGTTGATTTTAACATCTTGGTCTTCATAGGGCTCAGTATGTATGTAGTGTTAGTGTCAGGGGTGTTGGTGGCATCCTTGATTTTCCTGTGTGTGTGTGTGTGTGTGTGTGTGTGTGTGTGTTAGTTTTATTCTTAGGGACTGGTGGGAAGGGGGAGATATCTGGGAGGTAATCCTGCAAAATTCTTTGGTGTATTTGTATGTAACATTTGTCTCTGTGAAAGAGAGCTAAATTATCCTATGTAAATACGTGTGTGGGTTTGATAGGTCAGGATATATTTGGTAAAAGAGCAAATTAAGACAGATGTCAGCATAGCTAGGAATTTTGAGGCACAGGTATGTCTAATATCCAATTTAAGATTCTCAGATGTTTCGCAAAAGTAAAACTCCTTTACCTCAAACCTTCAGTAGTCTGCAACTTAGGAAATGCCACTTTGAGTAGCTTCTTGGTGGGTAGGTGGTGATGGGGATAAAGAAAATGAACTAAGATGTATATCTGACACACTGAATAATGGAAAGAAAAGCCTATCTGTGGATTGGTGGTATATGAATGAGATTCAAAATTCGGTGGAACTACTGCTTGCCTGTGGAGGCAGTGATTCTCAACAATGACTGAATTCACCTGGGGAACTTAAGAAATTACTGATGACTTCATCCCACCTTTAGACATTATGATGATTTCATCTTACCCCCAGATTTATGATGTAATTAGTCTTGGCTATGGAAATTTTTATAAATTTTTATAAAGCTTCCTAGGTTATTCTAATTTGCAACTAAGTTTGAGCATCTCTGCTCCTGTCTGTCACAAAGTTCTCTGTCCTGGCTACACATTATGCCTCACCTTGGAAGTAGCATATGCCAATGACTGTACCCTATCCCCAGAGATTTTGATATACCTTGGGATGGTAGCAGAGTACCATATACTTTGAAAGCTTTCCAGGTGATTCTTGTGTCCAACCAGAGTCAGATGGCATCCCTATAATATTGGAATGGTTCTGTCTGCTAATACTTGGAAACAGTGCCCTAAGGAATACAGGGAAGGACAGAGATGGACATGGTGCTCTTTCTGGCAAGATTAAAATTTTTTTTTTACTTCATTCTGGTTAGAGGATTAGAACTCTGGTATCCATAAACTAATGGATGCTTAGAAAGCAACAAAGAAACAGTAGCTCAATACTGGTGCCTCTTCTGGATTCATGGGTACTGTGAGCCCAGGACTGCATTCATAATTGCAACTGATTGTATGGAAATGAGATTTAGAAAACAATTCCCATAGTTCAGTGATATTAGGTTGCCAGATTTGGCAAATAAAAATACAAGATACTCAGTCAAATTGGTATTTCAGACAAACAACCAATACTTACTAGTATGAGTGTATCCCATCCAGTTGGGAATAATTCTACTTTGTTTATATGCCTTTCAAATTTAACTTCTGTGCCCTGTATTTTACCAGGAAACCTTAGGGATATAGAGAGCCTGAGTTTGTTATTTGAGTTCTAAGGACTTCTGACTCAGAGTAAGCTTGAAAAGCACCCACTGTATGTAGGAAAACATGGTAAATCCTGTTGAGCTTAATTACTTAGGATTTTTTTCCCACTGTCTTTTAAGATTTTAGGATATATGAATTCAATAGTAAGTGAGAGAACATTTGTATATAAGCAGTAAGTCTTCCCTAGTGCTCTGACCTACTATTTAACTCAAAATTGCATTTGTAAGTTGCATGGCCCCACATCACAGTGGAAATGAAAGAGAGCACCAAAAATATAAAAATATAAAAACATGATGAAAATAATTTTGAGGTGATTTTTAAATTTGACTTCTCAAATCCATAGTTGTCTTTTCCTTTGAATACATATTTCTTAAAGTTGTAGAAAAATTTGTATTATTCTTAAAATGGTAAAACATTAGAATATTCACCTCAGATTAATTCAGTAACAGTCAAGTTAGGCTTACTGCTTTTTATTTCTTTCATAAGACCTTTCATCTCAACTGTGCAGAAATTCATTGCTTGAATAAAGGCATATGATTAATGAACATAATAGCCTTTAAATAAAGGAGATTAACATGTTAAGGATTGAATTTTGGATAGAAAAAAAACCCTAAACCTCTGAAACATTGCTAAATTATTTCTGAACTCTAACAGGAATATAATTGCAAAATTTAGAGATAAACTTTGATTCAAATGTTATACCCAGTGTATTTCTTAAGATGATATTAAAATGATTCTCTTTAGAAAGTAAAATGAATATGAATAAAAAACAAGGATTAATAGATGTTAATATTCATTAAGGATACTGAGGACTAAGTGATAATAAGGTAATGAATTATTGATCCAGAAGAAGTCACTTATCATTTCTGGTATTTGCACACAGGTACCATTTTTAATTAGAACTGCTGAAAATAAGAATGAAAGGGGGAAAAAACCCAACACCCATGGAATGTATGTATAAAGTATTTAGAAATCTGGGTAGGAAATTGAAGGTCTTAGGGACACAGGTGGTGGTTTAATTTCTTCTAATTGAAGGTTGGTACTTTGGAAGATAAGAAACTGAGAAGTGAACAGCTGGCTCTGTAGATGATGTCAAAGAACAGAATTTAGTTTTCTGGACTGTGATGCATGATACTAAACTAATGCTCCTGGCAAAAGAAAGAGTACATCTAATGAAGAGTGGGAAGAACATGCTTGGCAGAAGACTTGCTGACCAGAACAAGAAGGCATTGATATATGAGTAGGGTAGAGAAAAAGGACCAAACAAGCTGTTAAATTATACCCTATGGAGGAAAAGAAGCTGACTTAGGAAGAACAAAAATAGTAGGGAGATGATTAGTAAATTAAGAGGATAACAGGAGAAATGAAGGAGAAATGTTTGGGCTTTATGTAATAGCCATATTCATATAGTCTAGTTAAAGATAACCTTATAAGTAAAAGGTAAATGATATTTGAAGGTTTTCATTATGACTTCATGGAGATGAGAATCCTGACTGAGGAAAGCTCTTTGATCCTGAAATCCCAAGTTGGTACTGCTACTGCAAAGATACTATATAACCTAGAGGAATGTGAGGTAGGATGTAAAGAATTGGCCAGTAAATTCCTTGGTAAGAGGAACTCTGAAAAGGGTTGGTAGTGATTCTCTATCAACAGTACTATAGGAAGAGCAAAACTGGCATTTTTCAAAAGAAATACATTTAGGTTTCTCCTTGTTCCTTCCACTTAGGCTGACATATTTCAAACCCAGGGGATGTAAAACACAGTTCAAATCTTAAGGGGGTATAAGGGGCTATGCGATAAAGACATGTAGCAAGAAAAGGATGATGATGATCAACCCTAAATAGTGGCCGCTGGAATATGGTAAAAACAGATCTGGAATTAGGTTCCACATGTCTCAGTGTCTGCCAGGGCTTGATAGGTCAAAATCCAGCATGGAAATTTTGTATCTTTATTTTCCCATACGTGAGTTTTTATTCTGAATTCTTACTGCATTCTTAAGAGCAGAAAAATTAGTCCATTTTTCTCCAGGTAAATATAGTCACACCACATTAATGACTTCTCAGGGTTTTGGGGGTATAAACTACATTAAAGTCAGTGATTGCTCAGTTATTTCAGGTTAAGCCCCTTCACATTCAGGATTTCTGAAACTCTGTTTCTGTTCACTTACCTTCCCAGCCTTGGGGTTGATCTGCAGAGGATTGGAATAGATCTATTTGCTGCAATGTCAAAGGGAGGAAGAAGCCTCCATTCTTGTCCATCTTCTTCCTGACATGCACAGTTGGCAAGTCATGATCTTCACTTACAGGTGTCTGCCTCTGCATTTGCTCACATATTCAAGGCCTTGTAATTGTCCTGGCTAGGGTATTCAGTATCACTCTGCTCTGGTCTGTAAAGCCTCTACTGCCTACCAACTTTCTCTGTCAGTGTTCTTACCTGGGTGGGGTTAAGAAGATATGTACTTCTCTTGGGGCTGTGTGTACAGGACTACTATAACTTCTTTTTTTTTATTGTCAAAGATTCATTTATTTGAGAGAGAGAGATCGAGAACACAAAAGCAGTGGAAGAGGGAGAGGGACAGAGAGTATCCTCAAGGAAACTCCCTGTCTGATGTGAGGCTTGATTTCATGACCGCAAGATCCAAGATGAGGACATGAGCCACAATCAAGAGTCTGCTACTTAATGGACTGAGCCACCCAAGTGCCTCATGACTTTTTTTTTTTTTTTTTTTTTTTTTACTTCTGACATCAATTTCTTTCACTGCTATTCTTTGTCCTTGCCATTGCAGGCAAGAGAACATGGATAGGCTTTTTCTTGCAGAGCTCCAGACAGAGCCTTCTAGTCTTCGATCTCCAAATATGAGAGTCTCCATTTCTGTTGGATAGTAACCCACTTGTAATCCATTTCTAAATAAGGGAACATTGTATACCATGAAGTATACCAACATCTATTCCCTTGTTTTCTTCTCCCTCCTTCAATGGCTCTCACCCATTTTTGTTGGGGGTAGGAAATAAAAACTTGCACAGCCCCCCCCAGTATGTCTTAATTAGGCTTAATGCTTTAAATCCAAGAAAAATTTTTTCTCCATTAACCTTGATGACCTTACTTCCTTGAAGCAATGCTAAATGTGATGCTTCATATGTTTAAGATATTGGCTTTTTTTCCTTGATTTTAACAGATTTGTCTTTATTTTTATATAAATTTAATTTTTTTCAGTGTTCCAAGATTCATTGTTTATGCACTACACCCAGTGTTCCATACAATCCGTGCCCTCCTTAATACCCAAAACCAGGCTCATCCATCCCCCCACCCACTTCCCTCTAAAACCCTCAGTTTGTTTCTCAGAGTTCAGTCTCTCATGGCTCGTCTCCCCTCTGATTTCCCCCAACTCACTTCTCCTCTTTGTCTCCCAGGGTCTCCTTCCTTATGCTCCACAAGTTAAGTGAAACCATATGATACTTGACTCTCTCTGCTTGACTTATTTCACTCAGCATAATCTCTTCCAGTCCCACCCATGTTGATACAAAAATTGGGTATTCATCCTTTCTGATGGCTAAGTAATATTCCATTGTATATATGGACCACATCTTCTTTATCCATTTGTCTGTTGGAGGGCATTTTGGTTCTTTCCACAGTTTGGGGATTGTGACCACTGCTGCTATGAACATTGGGATGCATATGGCCCTTCTTTTCACTGCATCTGTATCTTTGAGGTAAATACCCAGTAGTGTAATTGCAGGGTCATAGGGTAGCTCCATTTTTAATTTTTTGAGGAATCTCCACACTGTTTTCCAAAGTGGCTGCACCAACTTGCATTCCCACCAACAGTGTAAGAGTGTTCCCCTTTCTCCACATCCTCTCCAGCACTTGTTGTTTCCTGCATTGTTAATCTTTGCCATTCTAACAGGTATAAGGTGATATCTCAGTGTGGTTTTGATTTGAATTTCCCTGATGGCTAATGATGATGAACTTTTTTCATGTGTCTGCTAGCCATTTGTATGTCTTCTTTTGAGAAGTGTCTGTTCATGCCTTCTGTTCATTTTTTGGCATGATTATCTGTTTTTTGGGTGTTGAGTTTGAGGAGTTCTTTATAGATCTTCGATATCAGCCCTTTGTAGTGCCATTTGTGAATATCTTCTCCATTCTGTGGGTTGCCTCTTTGTTTTGTTGACTGTTTCCTTTGTTGTGCAGAAGCTTTTTATCTTAAATAAATAGGTAATGTTTCCTATCCTACTACAACAGGTATATTTTAATCCCAGTTCATTTATATTCTGATAAATTTGTGTTAGCATTATGGACAAAGTCTTCATGAGCCTACCTGCCCATAAACTTACATATTTCCAGAAGGGTATATTAGTTGGAAAAAAAACCTGTTAAATTCTCTAGAAGCTTCTTGTAGCAATAGTGGAGTTGCCTTGAGAAAATTATTTAATCTCCCAAATTCTCATTTTCCTTATCTATAAAATAAGAATAGTATATTGTGCCTATTTAATAAAAAAGTCCAATGATTAGATATTTATAAAATATTTACTTTAGTACCTGAAAAGTACTAAGTTCTGAATACTTGTCAGCAGTTATTTTCATTGAAATCTTGTGATCTTGGCTACAGGCACATTGCAGAGTGAAGATAAGAGAAACATGAAATAGTTGAGAGAATATTTATAGACTGCTGGAACAAATTGCTTTTTCTCATATACACTGTGTCGTGAGTGTTTGACACATATAGATGTTCAAATGAATGCATGAATATTATATCTGGTTTATATATGAACATTTGTTTATATATATATTTTCTTCCATGTCTAACAAAGGTAACAGAGCCTAAAAAAGAAGTCATGTGAAAGGATAACATTTTTAGGAAAGAGGTGTAAAGAAAATGTTTATTGAATTGTTGGCATTAAAGTTTCTATTGTGACACAGTAATCTGTGATATAGTTAAATCATTTAAGGAAGGATGAATCTGGTAGAGATGTCTGTTTAATATAGATGTAGAATAGTATTTTTGGTTACATGCAAATGAATGAGACACCAAAAAAATCTCTTGAACACTAGCTTTTTCATTCTAACTTGAGACTTACATGGATTTCTGTGATCTAAGTTGTTGCTGAAGTAGTGAAGTGGCTGTGTGCCGGTAGAGGTAAATGCTGGCTCCAAAGTCCTTTAGTAGAGCAGGGTACCACAGCTAATTACTCTTTCTCGACTTTGGGATTCCTAGCTATATTGAGGTAGGTAGGGAAAACAGTGATAGTCTTGAAATCTTCCAGGAATGACTTTAAATGCAATTATAAGTATCACTGTTCTGTTGATCAGGAGCCTCTTTTCAGGGTCTAAGGAATAATGACAAGAATTATAGAATTTTTTTTAAACCATCATGGAGTTTCTTAAGATGAAGTATAGCAGTTAGGATTCTAGATGCAAACAACAGGAACTGGCCATGGCTAAAAAATGAATTTCGTAAAATGTTACTGAATAGCTCTTGGAAGCTGTAGAGAAGTGAGAGAAGGTTTGAAATAGGGACTGCAGCTAGAGCTATAAACTATCAGTAGTCCTGGGAACTGTCCAGCACCAGGATAACAATGATAGGGCAGGCAGAAGTGTGTAGATGATTGGCCTGGTGAATTGAAATACAAAATGGAATCCTAAGACAAAATCTTAGATGTTCTTGAAAGAATTTAAAAGCCATATTGCCACTAGATTATATAAAGCTAAAAGAATAAAATGGGGGTGATTCTAAACAAATAAAGCAATATGTGCTATTGTAACTAGTATAATATAGAAGTATATACCAGAATTGTTTCCCACCTATAATTTTACTTAGAATACATATCCTTTATTAGATCTCTATTAAAGGTATATCTTCTGTTAAAATTTGGAACTGTATCTTCCAATTCAAATAGGATAACTTATGAGGGACTACACTATACATGATGTTCTGTATCCTGACGCATCACTTAATATAGATGTATATGATACACCTAATACATGATATACTTAGCTTATATCAGTACACAGAAGCCTATCTGATCATTTTAGAGGCTCTGCACCATTTAATTGTTTAAAAACCAGTTTATTCAACCAGTGTACAAATGATAATCAGTTAGGTTGTAATTACAATTTTATATTATTTTTCAGTGAACATTCTTTTTCACATATATTTTAAGTACTTGTGTGAATCTCTATTGGCTGAGTTCCTGGGAGTTCAACTATTAGGCTAAGAAGAGAGGCATACTTAAAAGCTTGAAATCTTTCCACTTGGCTTCAGAGAAGGTTGGTCCATCTTGCAATCACAGCAACAGAATATGAGGGGACTATATTCCCTATAACTTGGATGTATTTGCTATTATATCAATATCCAGAGAAATCTTACTTTCAGAGATGGCTTACTAGATCGATCAAGCTGTCCTGAAGTTTTATTCTCTCAAGACAACTGAAAACAGAGGGACAAGATCTAATCATATTTTTTATATCCTAGGTATTCTTCTAAATCTTTTGCTAATGCCATTCATTAAAAGAATTAAAGTATGGTATGAAGCTGTAGGTGGAAAAAAGGGCTAACTTTTCAAAAATACTGGAGACTGAATTATCTGATAATCATTGTTATTAAATCAGATAAGTGTTTTCCTCAAGAATGACTTAGTGCTTGAAGTTTCAAGATAAGCTTTCTTTTTGAGTGAATTTAAAAGAATATAAAAACAAATGTTTTCTTCTCTAAAAGGACAAAAAAAGTCTTAAGAAATTTAGCAGTGTTTTATACAAATCTAATTATTTTCCTTTGGAAGTAATATGTTGGGTTGAAACTTTCCTAATGAAGAAGTAAAATGTAAAAAAGTAAATGACATAAATATGGGTTTTACAAATTGTGAAAGAGTAGTTGTATATTATATGAAAATAGTTCAGCCTTTTCTCTACATTAAACATTTTTAATACCACTGGGTAAACTGGCTGCTCATACTGGTTTTTATGTATAAATGGAATAATTCCACAAAAATAACTTTGGCATTGTGCTGCTGAAATATAATTTTCATTGATGTGGTCAATTATACATCCCACACAGGGATAAGCATATGTGCTAGTTGCATCTGGTATTTCATTTGCCTTTATTTCTTAGCAACAAAAATGAGAATTTGAGGTGGCACCTGGGTGGCTCAGTTGGTTAAGAGTCTGCCTTCAGCTCAGGTCATGATCCCAGGGTCCTAGGATGGGGCCCCGCATGGGGCTCCCTGCTCAGCTGGGAGTCTGCTTCTCCCCCTCTGCTGCTCCCTCTGGCATTCCTCCTGCATGTGTTCTCTAGCTCACTCTCAAATAAATAAAATCTTAAAAACAAAAACAAAAACCTGAGAATTTGATAAAGTAAAAAATCAACGTGCTCAAGTGGTTACCTCTTGATAATTTGATTTGATTTTAATATTTTCATTTTATCTTTTTTTTTTCCAATTTATTTATTTTCAGAAAAACAGTATTCATTATTTTTTCACCACACCTAGTGCTCCATGCAAGCCGTGCCCTCTATAATACCCACCACCTGGTACCCCAACCTCCCACCCCCCGCCACTTCAAACCCCTCAGATTGTTTTTCAGAGTCCATAGTCTCTCATGGTTCACCTCCCCTTCCAATTTACCCAAATTCCCTACTCCTCTCTAACGACCCTTGTCCTCCATGCTATTTGTTATGCTCCACATATAAGTGAAACCATATGATAATTGACTCTCTCTGCTTGACTTATTTCACTCAGCATAATCTCTTCCAGTCCCGTCCATGTTGCTACAAAAGTTGGGTATTCATCCTTTCTGATGGAGGCATAATACTCCATAGTGTATATGGACCACATCTTCCTTATCCATTCATCCGTTGAAGGGCGTCTTGGTTCTTTCCATAGTTTGGCAACTGTGGCCATTGCTGCTATTAACATTGGGGTACAGATGGCCCTTCTTTTCACGACATCTGTAACTTTGGGGTAAATACCCAGGAATGCAATTGCAGGGTCATAGGGAAGCTCTATTTTTAATTTCTTGAGGAATCTCCACACTGTTCTCCAAAGAGGCTGCACCAACTTGCATTCCCACCAACAGTGTAAGAGGGTTCCCCTTTCTCCACATCCTCTCCAACACATGTTGTTTCCTGTTTTGTTAATTTTGGCCATTCTAACTGGTGTAAGGTGATATCTCAATGTGGTTTTAATTTGAATCTCCCTGAGGGCTAATGATGATGAACATTTTTTCATGTGTCTGATAGCCATTTGTATGTCTTCATTGGAGAAGTGTCTGTTCATATCTTCTGCCCATTTTTTGATGTGTTTGTCTGTTTCGTGTGGGTTGAGTTTGAGGAGTTCATTATAGATCCTGGATATCAAACTTTTGTCTGTACTGTCATTTGCAAATATTTTCATTTTATCTTAAAGCAGACATTAGAAAAGTGACCAGTCATTGAGATAAACATTTCAGGAATCTTGGTTATTACAGAGATTGGTACATCTTTTGGGTGCAGTTCCTACAAAAATAAAAATGACACAGACTGAAAAGAGAAGCTTTCTTCAGGGTCACATAATCTGTTACAACACTGTTAGAAGCAGGAGAGAAAATCATGTTTGGGATTTGTTTTAAATACTATTTGTCTTGAAAAGGACCATGATCATATTAATATCTGTTGGATGTGAATTTTCACAAGGCCATACTTAGATTTGCTTGACTATCATGGTGTAATGGAAAGAAATGGACTTGAATTCCATAAGCATCTGGATTATAATTCTGATTCTTTTGCCACCTACCAGCTGAGTGACTTTGGTCAACTTACTGAACCTTGGTTTCTTTATCTCTAAAATGGAGTTAATAATACTTACTGTAAAGGGTTGATGTATGTGTGGGGGAAACACCTTAAAGGCACTGCAGGCAGTACCTGGAAGGTACTCAGTGTTTAGTCTCCTTTCCTTCTAATACCCACTCTACACCTTGCATGCCAGTGAATCATAAAATTTTCTTGAGCCAATTAGTATTTTTCCATCTCTACATTAAAGCAGAGGTTCTTACAGGAAAATTACTAGATCCTCTGTGAGCCTCAGGAAGAAAATTCAGTGAAGCCTCAGGAGTTCTTGGGTTACTATTTTTTTCTCCACTAGTCATGTTTTACGTAAATCTTACTGTTCTTAGTGTAGATGCTGTGTTTTAATTTGCTACATATAGGACCTCTTTATCTAAAACTGCATATCATTTTTATGTTCTTAGTATACCAAAGTGTTACTTTAAGAAAAAAACATACTAATTTTTTAATTCATGAATGTTAATAATTATAGTACAGCATTAAGATAGTTGTAATGTTGTCTTGTAAATTATTTCAGCATCATGCTATGTTTTATTTTGTCCTGTGAATATTCAGCTCTTGATAAACACCACTGCCCTTTTTATCTGGTGTGTATCAGATTAGTGTTGCTTAGAGAAAGTAATAACTGTGCAGTGTAGGTCCCCTACATACTGGTTTTTCATTAGACTTTCACTTTTTTATTGATCTCTTGTTACATTTTTATAACATCAGTCCACAGAGACAGCTCAAAATATTCTTCATTGTCCCTAAGAACTGAGTCCTACATTTGCCCTACTTACTCTCAAAAGATCATCTTGCTGCTATGACTTTTCAACTGCCTCTATCCTTTCAATCCATCCTATGCCCTACTTCACATGCCTGGTGGAGGGTTCAATGAATGCTTACCATTGAGTGAAGAAAATTTTCCCAAGTGTATCTTCAATCGTAATTTGATTTAAAAAAAAATCTTGCACTGAAAAAATAAAATAAAAAAATAAATAATCAGACACAATATAAAAACTAAAAATCAACAAAACAAAACAAAATAACTTTGGTTTCTTTCTTATTAAATGAGGTTGAAGCTCTTCACGTTGTATTCAAAAGTCTCTCCGATACCTTTTTCTCAGTCATCTAGTGAAATATAATGCAGAACTCCATGCAGAAGGATTTTGAAATAGTTTCCATATTATTATAAGTTGTAAAGTTCTATTTTATGTTCCCCCCAAAACGCTAATATTGTTGTCATTCATCCATACCCAGCTCAAGCTCTAATCACAAATATAGAAGAAATAATTACAAGCAATATGTCTGAGGCCTCATGTCTATAATTTCCTATTGTTAGATTTCAGGGTTTTTGTTGTTGTTAGTACCTTCATATCATGGTCCTCTATATTGTCTGTATTTATTCTGATGTTGAGGTCAAATCTCACATTTTAAGATAGAAAAATCTTAGTCCTTGTTTACTTGGGGAAAGAACTTAAAGAATGTTACAGTATACAGGGCACATGTGAGCACTTATATACCAGATGGTGTTCCTTTTTGCAAGAACTAGTTCATTTTCCTGGCAATGCAATGATTATTATCCTTGTTTTCTAGAGTGGATCATGGATCCTTTAGGACCCTAAGCCATTTGCTAATGGCCACACAGCCAGTAAGTGAGGTGAACTCAGATTCTCTTGCCACCAAGTACAAATTTTCTCTTCCACTCATGCCGCAAAATAACTTTCACAAATGCTGTAATAGATGACCCACCAAGGAATATGAGTGGGAAAGCATTAGTATTGCAGGTCATGCCCTTCTGATGATTTTCCTCCTGTAATTGGAAGGCTGGTGGGTGGCTCTTAAGGAATTTTTCACACCTTCTCTTTTTTTCTCTCATATTTGTGCCTCAGTGGGTGACAATTCCTGGCTGGAAGTCTCAGGACTGTCCTCAAGAATTCATGCTTATGTTGGTCAGTGAGCATATCTGGATCACTGTTGCCATCACCTCCACTGCAGTTACATTTAGAGTGATGATTTCTAAGCTCAAACTTTGAGAAACAGGTCTGAGCAGGTGTCTTACAATGTCTGTTCTGCAGTCTAGCTCTCTCTTTTCCACATAATAGGGTTGCTGCTGTGCTGGAATGGTTGTTCCTGAGATAAAGACAATATCGAATGATAGACTGAATCTTTTTGTGTGTCATGACTAATCATATATATATGTGTGTGTGCATTTGTGTATGTGTGTTTGTGTGTGTGTGTATATATATACATATATATATACATATATACACACACACACAAACACACATACACATACACATACACACACATATATATATATCTCCACATGTTAGATTACCTATATGTGCATATAGTAGGTCACCAGTAAATATACACTAGAAACTGAAAAGAAAAAGAACAGCCCAATAAAAAAGTGAGCAAAGGACATGAAAAGACAAATCACAGGAAAAGCAGACATAACACTTAATGAAGCCTTTGCAAAGATGTTCAACCTTACTTATAACATGAATAAAAATTATTCTGTAGCATCATAATTAACCATTTCTAAACTATCAAATTGGGAAAATACAGAAATTTGAAAATCTCTTGGACATGTACTTGTAATTTCCATGAGTGCAAAATGGTATACCACCTATGGAAAAAAAATGGCAATATATAACATTACAAATGTCTTAATCCTTTAATGTGATAATCTTCTAAAAATGCTTATTACAAATATACTTCAATAAGTACAAAATTTCATGTGTTCCAGGTTATATATTGAGTACCTCCTTGATGCCTAGGTTGTTTAGCAAAAGATCTGGTTGAGTAGACTGTGATATATCCAGGTAGTGCAATATGATACAATTTTTCAAAAAGATTGAGGATGCACTCTATATATTACTGATAAGGAGAGGACGTATTCTTACAAAATCTTTGGGGGAAAGCAACAATCAGAAGAGTATGTTGTATATGTTGTATGTTGATTCTCGAGTAAAATAAAGGGAGGCAAATATTTGTTCTTATAAAGGTAAGACACTTCAGGAAAAGTTACCTTTAAGGGGTGAGAAGGAGCTTATAGTAAGGGAAAAAACACTTCTCTCTGTATTTTTCCATAGTTGTAACTCAAAGCATGTAACACATTACCTCTTAAAAATACAACTCAAAGTAACAAGTCCCTGACATTGTAAGCAAATACAAAGAAATATACTTGGGTATTTAATTAATATTACTACATGGAGAGAGGTTTTATTTCCAGCAACATTAGAATATATATTTTTTTACAGTACATTTTTTTGGTAATTTTATTTTATTTTATTTTTTTCAGTGTTCCAAGATTCATTGTTTATGCACCACACCCAGTGTTCCATGCAATCTTTGCCTTCCTTAATACTCACAACCAGGCTCACCTATCCCCCCACCCCACTCCCCTCCAAAACCCTCAGTTTGTTTCTCAGAGTTCAGTCTCTCATGGCTCATCTCCCCCTTCAGTTTCCCCCAACTCACTCCTCCTCTCCATCTCCCAGTGTCCTCTATGTTATTCCTTGTGCTCCACAAGTAAGTGAAACTGTATGATACTTGACTCTTTCTGCTTGACTTATTTCACTCAGCATAATCTCTTCCAGTCCCGTCCATGTTGATATAAAAGTTGGGTATTCATCCTTTCTGATAGAGGCATAATACTCCATTGTATATATGCACCATATCTTTATCCATTCATCTATTGAAGGGCATCTTGGTTCCTTCCAGTTTGGCTACTGTGACCACTGCTGCTATGAACATTGGGGTACAGATGGCCCTTCTTTTCACTACATCTGTATCTTTCAGGTAAATACCCAGTAGTGCAATTGCAGGGTCATAATCTATTTTTGATTTCTTAAGGAATCTCCACACTGTTTTCCCAAGTGTCTGCACCAACTTGCATTCCCATCAACAGTATAAGAGGGTTCCCCTTTCTCCACATCCTCTGCTGTTAACCATTTGTATGTCTTCTTTGGACCAGTGTCTCTTCATGTCTTCTGCCCATTTATGGTGAGATTATTTGTTTTGTGTGTGTTGAGTTTGAGGAGTTCTTTATAGATCTTGGATATCAGTTCTTTGTCTGTAGTGTCATTTGCAAATATCTTCTCCCATTCCGTGGATTGCTTCTTTGTTTTGTTGACTGTTTCCTTTGCTGTGCAGAAGCTTTTGATCTTGATGAAGTCCCAGAAGTTCATTTTCGCTTTTGTTTCCTTTGCCTTTGGAAACATATCTTGAAAGAAGTTGCTGTGGCCAATGTCGAAGTAGTTACTGCCTATGTTCTCTCCAAGATTCTGATAGATCCCTGCCTCATGTTGAGGTCTTTTACCCATTTCAAGTTCATCTTTGTGTATGGTGTAAGAGAATGATCAAGTTTCATTCTTCTATACATAGCTATCCAATTTTTCCAGCATCATTTATTGAATAGACTTTGACCGCACATGTTTAGTGAAGGTAGATTCTAAGGACAAAAAGAAATATAGTTTAAAGTTTCAACTTCATTTGATAGTTTAATATCTTTTTGATATTTTGATATTAATCATAACTGTAAGAAAAGAATTCTTCATGCAGTATATTGTAATGGCAATATATTGCATAACTATAATAGCACAACTAGAAAATCGACACTAACACAATCTACTAGCTTTGTCAGATTCTACCAGTTTTATGTGCACTCTTATGGGTGGGTTTTGTGATTATGCAACTACTTTATAGTCACAACTAGCTTTCTCACTTATTTGATAACCACTTAATCTCTTTTCTGTCTCTGACTTTGTCCTTCCAGAGTGTTAAATAAATGAAATTATAGTGTGTGTCCTTTTTTTAAAAGATTTTATTTATTTATTTGACAGACAGAGATCATAAGTAGGCAGAGAGGCAGGCAGAGAGAGAGAGAGAGGAGGAAGCAGGCTCTCCGCGGAGCAGACAGCCCGATGCGGGGCTTGATCCCAGGACCCTGGGATCATGACCTGAGCTGAAGGCAGAGGCTTTAACCCACTAGGCCACCCAGGCGCCCCTATAGTTTGTGTCTTATGAGATTGGTTTTGTAAAAAAATTCAGCATAATTCGCTCCAGATATATCCAAGTTATTTCATGTATGACTAGTTTATTCCTTTTTATGACTGAGTATTCCAAAGTATGGATATACCACAGTCTGTTCATCAGTGAGTCATATCTGCATTGTCTTTTTTGGGCGGTCAGTCTATCAGAAATATGATATGAACATTTATGAGCAAATTTCTGTGTGAATGTAATTTTCACTTTTTCTGGAATAAATGCCAGGAGAGCAACTCCTGGGTTATATGCTAACTTTATATTTACTTTTGTTAAAAAAAAAAAAAAAAGATTGTACTGTTTTCTGGAGTGGCTTTATCATTTTACATTCCCAGTAGCAATGTATGGAGGATTCAGTTTCTCTTGTTTCTTTTCAACATAATTTAGTGTTAATCAATTTATCTTTTTATTTTAGCCATTCTGATAAATGTATAATGATATCTTATTGTGATGTTAGTTTGCATTTCCCTAACAGGGTAGTTCACAACCCCAAGATCATGACCTGTGCTGAAATCAAAAGTTGGCCTCTTAACCAACTGAGCTGCCCAGGTGCCTCTTTTGTATATCTTATTTTCTGTTGAGTTTTGGGATTTCTTTATAAATTCTACATAGAATTCCTTTGTTGGTTATGTGGTTTAGAAATTCCTTCTTTTAGTTTGTAGCTTTTCATCCTCTGTACAGGATCTTTTGGAAAGCATAGTGTTAAATTTTTTTTTCCAATTTATTTATTTTCAGAAAAACATTATTCATTATTTTTTCACCACACCCAGTGCTCCATGCAAGCCGTGCCCTCTATAATACCCACCACCTGGTACCCCAACCTCCCACCCCCCCGCCACTTCAAACACCTCAGATTGTTTTTCAGAGTCCATAGTCTCTCATGGTTCACCTCCCCTTCCAATTTACCCAAATTCCCTTCTCCTCTCTAATGCCCCTTGTTCTCCATGCTATTTGTTATGCTCCACAAATAAGTGAAACCATATGATAATTAAATTTTGATTTAACCTAATTTATCAGGTTTTTTTCCCCTCTATGGCTCATGTTGTGTGTGTGTGTGTGTGTGTGTGTGTGTTAAGTTTAAGAATTCATCCACCTCAAGGGACTGAAGATTTTTTGTTTTTCCTAGAGTAGTTTTACATTTTACATTTAAATCTGTGATCATTTTGAGTTAACTTTTGTGTAAAATAAAATGTTTATGTTGATTTTATTTTTTTCTTTGTTGTACAACTGCTCCTATACTGTATTGAAAAGGCTGTTCTTCCTCCATTGAGTTACTTTTGTACTTTTGTCAGATAAGTTGGGTATATTTCCATGGGTCTGTTTCTGGGATCTCAGTTCTGTTTCATTGATTGGTGTGTCCATTCCTCTGTCAAGACCATCTGTTTTGATTACTACAGCCATGTAATGAGTCTTAGCCTTGGGTGGAGTGATTTTCCCCATTCTATTACTTTTGAAAAATTCTTTTAGTTAGTCTAGACTTTTTTGTTCCTACAAGTTTTAGAATAGTTTGTCTACATGCTAGGTAGTTTAATTTTTAGAAAGTAATTTGTTAGAATGGTACTTTTTTATACTATTGAATAAAGCAATAAATATGTTAAAATAACATAGCTAAACAGTATTTTACTATATGTTACAATATATACACAAGAAAAATAAAAGAACTAAAACAGCAAAGGAAACAGTCAAAAAAACAAAGAGGCCCACGGAATGGGAGAAGATATTTGCAAATGACAGTACAGACAAAAGGTTGATATCCAGGATCTATAATGAACTCCTCAAACTCAACCCACACGAAACAGACAAACACATCAAAAAATGGGCAGAAGATATGAACAGACACTTCTCCAATGAAGACATACAAATGGCTATCAGACACATGAAAAAATGTTCATCATCATTAGCCCTCAGGGAGATTCAAATTAAAACCACATTGAGATATCACCTTACACCAGTTAGAATGGCCAAAATTAACAAAACAGGAAACAACATGTGTTGGAGAGGATGTGGAGAAAGGGGAACCCTCTTACACTGTTGGTGGGAATGCAAGTTGGTGCAGCCTCTTTGGAGAACAGTGTGGAGATTCCTCAAGAAATTAAAAATAGAGCTTCCCTACGACCCTGCAATTGCACTCCTGGGTATTTACCCCAAAGATACAGATGTCGTGAAAAGAAGGGCCATCTGTACCCCAATGTTTATAGCAGCAATGGCCACAGTCGCCAAACTATGGAAAGAACCAAGATGCCCTTCAACGGATGAATGGATAAGGAAGATGTGGTCCATATACACTATGGAGTATTATGCCTCCATCAGAAAGGACGAATATCCAACTTTTGTAGCAACATGGACGGGACTGGAAGAGATTATGCTGAGTGAAATCAGTCAAGCAGAGAGAGTCAATTATCATATGGTTTCACTCATTTGTGGAGCATAACCAATAGCATGGAGGACAAGGGGCGTTAGAGAGTAGTAGGGAATTTGGGTAAATTGGAAGGGGAGGTGGACCATGAGAGACTATGGACTCTGAAAAACAGTCTGAGGGGTTTGAAGTGGCGGGGGGGTGGGAGGTTGGGGTACCAGGTGGTGGGTATTATAGAGGGCACGGCTTGCATGGAGCACTGGGTGTGGTGAAAAAATAATGAATACTGTTTTTCTGAAAATAAATAAATTGGGGAAAAAAAAAGAACTAAAACATTGTAATCTTGAAATTGCATGATATATATGACAGGCATGAATTTTAATATATAGCTCTGTCCACTGAAATTGCTTCTAAGGCATAATAATCATCCGTAGTAACAATAATCATCCATAGAACCAAGGTTGTGTTCTCTCACACATTTTTCCTCCTTTGAGAAATGGTGAATTTGAAATATGGGTCAGCAAGAGTACAAGGTGGTGCTGAGAAATCTAATTACGCTAGAAATCAAGGAGGCTTCAAAGATTAATAGAGTCAAGTCAAAGAACACAGGAGCCAACTCAGAGGTGCTCCCAATAACCAAAATATGTATGAGGGAATAATTATTGTAATTGTTAGAATTATAGTGATTCTGCAAGAACCACTGAGAATGTGAATGATGGCGGGGATGTGAAGATAGTGAGCGAGAACCTCATAGAAATTAATTTTTTACCATTTGAAGAGGTTATTAAACTTGTTACTTTGGGGGAAAAATGGAAATAAGAAGGGAAGATGTAAGCATATTTTTCCTGCCTTTGTGTACCTGGATTTCAGGCTTAACAAATAACCTTACTATAATTTAGAAAATGATTATTTTGCAGTTTTTATTGAAATCCTTGATTAAGCAAGGATTGGCAATGGTGTTAAAAGCATTGGTTGAAAGACTGATGGGGAAATGAACATCTGTGTGGTATTTGTGGTTGGCAGTGTAATGCCTCCTTCACTCCTCAGGATGTTCCCATCATAATTCCTGGAGTCTCCGAATATGTTACCCTACATAGTAAAAGGGATTTTGTAGATGTGATAGAGTTAAGGGGGCTTACAAGGAGAAGGTGGTGGATCAGAGTCAGAGTAAGAGATGTGATAATAGAAGCAGAGGTAGGGTTCATGATCAAGGAAGGCATTAGACTTTGGAAGTTGAAATAGTCAAGCCCTGCTTGACCCATTTTAACCATCTGATTCCAGAACCATAAGATACTGAATTTGTGTCATTTTAAGCTATTAAGTTTGCCATGATTTGTGGCCATGGCAAGGTTAACAAATAGTGTCAAAATTGTGCCAGCCAGCTTACTTTCTGCAGTTGAGGGATCAGGTTCTCATTATATTAATTCAGTGGTTATTACTGTGACTTGAAATTGACCAAGTTCTTAGACTTAATGTCAAGAGTTAATGTCAAGGGTCTAGAGAAATAGGCTAAATGACACTGACAGATCCAGGAATGTAAGACAACTGGCCTAAACTCTTCAAATGGGAAAAGAAGAATGGATAGAGTGGCCATTAACCCCATTTAGGAAGACTGAGGACAGAATTCATTTTGAAGGGCAGCTGGGGAGATGTTTTGAATGTAAGTTTGGGGTACCTACTAAATCCAACCACTAAATCCAAGTGGTTATGTCACTAGCTGGATGTGTGAATGAATTTAGAGAAGAGGCCCAGAATGCAGAAATATATGTTAGGAGTCACCAGTGTTTAGCATTTAAAGTGATGAGAAAAGAGGAGATAAGAAAAAAGAAAATGGGAATTGGTGAGAACATGTCTAAGGACAGATTACTGTGAACTTCCAACATTAACAGACATTGAAGAAGGAAGCAGAAAAGGGACTGATAATTGAGGGAATTGTGTAGTTCAGAAAACCAAATATAGTAAGTGCTGACCAGGAGGGAAGTGATCAGATGAGCAGAGACACATGTATTTTTGCAACATGCTCTTTCATACACCTTTGTGAGATTGATCCAGGATAATACGTTAAATAAATCTAGTTAATCTACATTGCTTCAGAATGTGAGTAACCTTTTGCATGTATTAAAGTATTTTTATAGAATATGCCTAGGGAATTATGGGTTTATAGGTAATGTGTTTTTCAACCTAATAATATACTGCCAATTGCTTTTCAGAGTGATAATATGAATTTAATTATCACAAGCAGTATGAAGTTTTTAGTCTTTATTAGCTATTAATATATTAAATATTGCTAAATTAATAATTGTGTAATGGAACTTTATATTTTTATTTGAATTTTCCTTATTAGGAGGTTGAGTATTTTTTTCATATTTGGGTTTCCTCTGTGCTTTGCTCCACCTACCAGTATATTTTGCCTATATTTTTATTTGGTTGATTGTCTCATGAAAGTTGCATAGGAGGTATGTATATACTCTTGATATTCCTTTTGAATATGTGCATTGTAAGGAACTCGTTCTTAGAGTATAGATCCTAGCTATTCTCACTTCATATAGGGTCATATTATAAATAGAAGTTTTAAGTTTTTGTGTAGTTGAAATATTTTTGTCTGTTTCTGCATTTATGAAATATGGCTAATAGTGTCTACCTCACATTGTTGTGATGTTGCAATGAAAAATGCATGAAGAGCACTTCACACATAATTCTGAGAGTTTGGCTTATGATATGAGCTGCTTAACTCTTTGTTTTATTGCATACTTTATTATGTAAAGAGCTGTTGTGTGAAAGAAAAGTAGTTTTATATGTAGGACAGGAGAATGAAATGACTATATTGACATACAATTCTAACTGTCCTATATCAATCTTCAGACCTCTGTAACACAATTCTGGGCTCTATATTCTGCTTTGATATCACCCTGGATTAATTAGTAATATGTAATTACTAATATGTAATTACTAATATGTAATTAGTAATTAGTAATATGTAATTAATTAGTAAATATGACCATAAATCTTGTTATTTGGTAGAAGATTTATCACTTTGATCAATTTGCCCCCCCAACTTTGATGATTTGTTCCCTTTTTCTTTGCAATGTCAATTTTAAGATAAAAATGTCTACTTCTGTGTGTGTGTGTGTGTGTGTGTGTGTGTGTTTGTGTGCATGCACGCATGAAATAGTCTGAGAAAGGAATGGTTTATGTGCCAAAGATGGAAATCCATTGTTTCATAATGAAAATAAATCCAGTACCAGTTACTACACCTCTACATATGTATTAGATAGAAATAATGGACACTAGGACAATAAACTTGGAGGAAAGACTTCCAGACTTCTGTGAAATGATTTTAGATTGCCATCGTATAATCAGTTTTTTTTTTTCTTATTAGCATTTCAGGTATAAATAGAAACCTTGAACAATCAAAGAATGTAGTAGTCACACTATTCAGAATACCCTACTAAACTATTATATAACTATTGTATCAGCTAGGTGACTAACAAATTTAGGTGACTAACAAATTAAAAAAATAAACTGATTTCTTAGCCTATATTTATAATTGTTATACTATTAATATTACATTAAAATGTTAAGGCAACAATCAATTTAATTTTATGTATAAACAATATATCTTATATTTATCTTCTATGGCCCCAAAATTAAGAACATAAACTTTAGGAGTTATCAAAATTCAGTATTGAATTTTTCCTCCAGATTTTGAGGAAATTATGACTCTTTTCCTTTGTGCTTATCATTTATAAGTGTAGAACATCACACTGAACTTCAAAACAATTAATAGATGATACCCTGTTAGCAAGGGTCAATCCAAGTGTTTTTGTTACATTTGAGGAAGATTAAACACACTAAACAGCTTTTCAAAATTTCTGTAGCCATAGTTTAGAAGACAAGGTGATATTCAAATAGAAACCAGTTCATAATTTCTGGTTCAGCCTTTATATTTCTGTATTAATCCTCACTTTCGATCTAAATTTTCTATTAGGCTTCACTTTTGTAGCAAAGTAGAACTTGGATGCAATGAACTACACATACTGAAAATGGATATTTTCAGTAGATATCAAGATATATACATTTCTATTACCCCTAAAAGGTTTTGTGCCTTTTTGCAATCTTTGCTCCCTCCATCCATGTATCCAGGTAAGCACTGACATGCGATGAGAACCAGTATAAACAGTATATTATGTGGCCCCCAAATTAACAGCATAAGCTGAAGGAGTTATCAAAATTCAGTGCTGAATTTAGGAGCTCAATGGTAGCTCTCCTCTTTAAGCCAGGGTTGATGGTAGGACATGTTATTATAGAACTGGACTCCTTGATTGGTAGTATGGATGATAGGATCCCAAAATAATAGAAACATGATAGGGGCATTTATTTAATGGGTGGCATTATGATAAATAACAGGTGTCACTAGGAGAGAGATGAGTAGCCTATGAGGTAAAATGTTTAGCAGTAGGGATGGCTAGGTAGATGGCTCCAAAACTGCCTCAAGCCAAGGTAGTAAATAAAAAAAAATAGTATCTCATTCTGGAAGGTAGGTGGGAGAAATGGTAGAGAGGATTGCCACCACCATATAGACTGAAAGAAAGTACAGATAATGGTCCTTGTCATATCCTCAATTGACAGATTTTATCTCTGTGAAAACTGATTGGATCTTTTAAGTGGCAGTGAACCCCCCCAAATTCAACTAATTAGTAGCTCCAGTGGCAGCTTTTGCACCAGATGTGGTGGTATGTTTGCTGTAGACTTATGGTAGGTATACAGTAACTGATCTAGTGAATGCATTCTCTGTCATGCTTCTCAAGGAAGATCAAAAATAGTTTGTATTTATGGAGGATGGACAAGACTAAGCATCTATAGTCTTGCCTATGGCCCTGTTAACTCTGATGTTTCTATTGAAATATCATTTGAAAAGATTTGGACTGTCTAGACATTTTGTAGAATTCCACATTTGTCTACTGTATCAATGACCTTGGGTTAATTGAACCAGATAAGTAAAAAAGGGCAAGCATACTGGATGCCTTGTATTTCTAGTGGGTAGCTTTTCTAGAAGGTAGGTAGAAAAGCAGATTTTCTAGAAGGTAAAAAGGTAAACCCTGTGGAGGGCCAGATGCTTGGCCCATCAGTGATGTTGTTAGGCATCCAGTGGTCTGAACCATGCTGGGATTTCTTTTCAAAAGAAAATGACAAATTGTTGCATCCTTCACCTTGTATTCATAAGAAGTAAGCAGACTGGCTGGTGGGTATTTGCATTCTGAATACAGACTTTTCTATGCTTGGGAATACTTCACTGATTCATTTATCAAGTGACATTGATGGCTTTCTACTTTTAGCTGGGCCTTAAGCAGGAAAAGGCTCTTACCAGATTTGATCTGTGATACAAACAGCCCTGCCACTTGGAATGTACAACCCAGTGGACACTGTAGTATTATAGTTTTTGTGGCAGGAAAGGGAGTTTGTGTCAAGCTTCAATAAGGAAATCACAATATATAGCTTTATCGTTTTGAAGGCCATATCATCTATAGCAGAGCATTCTACCACTGGCTATAAGGACTCCTCTATCCCCATGTAGATATAGATATGAGTGAGAGGTGCTGACAAAAACCAAATATGCGTGTCTTTTCCCAAATCTGTTTAGTGAAGTCACATTGGTAGGTTGAAGTCAGCCACAGTGGGAATATTTACACCAGGGAAACTGGAAATGCTATAAATCAGGTCTTTTTTGATCTGGAGAGATGTTTTTTGTTTTTTTTTTTCAATTTATTTATTTTCAGAAAAACATTATTCATTATTTTTTCACCACACCCAGTGCTCCATGCAAGCCGTGCCCTCTATAATACCCACCACCTGAGAGATGTTTTATATATGTATGTGTGTATTTTAAAGTTTCAAATTCCAGTGTTTTAACATACAGTGTAGTATTAGTTTCAGGTGTATAATATAGTACTTCAACACTTCTATACATCACCCTGTGCTCATCATGACAAGTGTACTCTTTGATTCCCACCATCTATTTAACCGTATCCCTCTACCTACTTCCCCTCTGGTAACAAATCTGGTAGATTTGTTTCTTGATTTGTGTGTTTCTCTCTTTTTCTTGATTGTCTTTTTTTCCCCTTTGCTTGTTAGGTTTCTTAAATTCCACATATGAATGAAATCATGGTATTTGTTTGTCTCTGATGTATTTTGCTTAGCATTATACTCTCTAACTGTATCCATGTTGTTCCAAATGGCCAGATTTCATTCTTTTTTATGGCTGAGTAATATTGTTGTCTGTGTGTGTTTATGTGTGTATGTGTGTGTATACATACCATATCTTCTTTCTCCATGCATCAATTGATGGACACTTGGGCTGCTTCCTTATCCTGGCTATTGTAAATAATGCTGCTATAAATATAGAGGTGCATGTATCTTTTTGAATTAGTGTTTTTGTATTCTATGGGGAACTACCCAATAGTGCGATTGACAAATTATAAAGTAATTCTATTTTTAACGTTTTGAGGAACTTCTATGCTGTTTCCCACAGTGGTTGCACCAGTTGGCATTCCTACCAACAGTACATGAGAGCTCATTTTTCTCCACATCCTTGCTAACACTTGCTTCTTGTGTTTTTGTTTTTTTTTTTTTAAAGATTTTATTTATTTATTTGACAGACAGAGATCACAAGTATGCAGAGAGGCAGGCAGAGAGAGGAGGAAGCAGGCTCTCCGCGGAGCAGAGAGCCCGAGGCGGGGCTGGATCCCAGGACCCTGGGATCATGACCTGAGCTGAAGGCAGAGGCTTTAACCCACTGAGCCACCCAGGTGCCCCGCTTCTTGTGTTTTTGGCGTTAGCCTAAACAGGTGTGAAGTGGTATCTCGTTGTAGCTTTGATTTGCATTTTCCTATTAAAGAGTGACGTTGAGCATCTTTTCATGTGTCTGGCCATCTGTATAGCTTCTTTGAAGAAATCTCTCTTCAGGTCTTCTGCTTATTTTTAATTGGACTGTTTGTTTCTTTAATGTTGAATTGTAGCAGTTCTTTATATATTTTGAATATTAAGTCCTTGTTGGATATATCATTTGCCAGTATCTTTTCCTTTTCCAAAGGTTGCCTTTTTGTTTTGTTGATTGCTTCCATTATTGTGCAGAAGCTTTTTATTTTGGTGTCCTCCTAATAGCCTATTTTTGCTTTTGTTTTCTTGCCAAGCGAGACATCGCTAGGAAAGTGTTGCTATGGCCAATGTCAGAGAAGTTATGGCTTTTGTTCTTTTCTAGGATTTTCATAGTAGTAGTTTTATAGTAGGTCTTTCATCCATTTTGAGTTTATTTGTGTATGTGGTGTAGGAATGTGGTTCAGTTTCACTCTTTTACATGTAGCTGTCCAATTTTCCCCACAGCATTTATTGAAATGACTGGATTTCCCCCCATTGTATTTTCTTGCCTCCTTTGTCATAGATCAACGGAGCATATAATTGTGGAGTAATTTCTGGGGTCTGTATTTGGTTCCACTGATCTATGTGTACCAATACCATGCTGTTTTGCCTACTGCCTCTTTTGTTTTCGTTGTTGTCTGCTGAGGGTAGGACTCCCAGTATTATGTTGGGTAAATTGGTGTGAGTGGATATTCTTGTCTTGTTCCTCATTTTAGGGGAAAAGCTCAGTTTTTCACCCTTGAGTAAGATGTTTGTTGTGGATTGTTCATATATGGCCTTTACTATATTGAGGTATATTTCCTCTAAAGCTGCTTTTTTGGGAGTTTTTATCATGAATGGTTGTTGAGTCTTGTGAAGTGCTCTTTCTGCCTCTATTCAGATGATCATTTTTTTTTTTTTTATGTTTCATTTAGTTGATGTGGTAAATGACATTGATTTGTGATTATTGAACTATCCTTGCATCCTGGGAATAAATCCCACTTGATCATGATAATGGTTTTTAAAAATGCATTGTTGGATTTTTTTTAGTAATATTTGGTTTGAGGATTTTTACATCTGTGTTCATCAGAGATACTGGCTTGCATTTCTTTTTGTAGTATCTTTATCTGGTTTTGGAATCAGAGTAATGCTGGCTTCATAGAATGAATTTGGAAGCTTTCAACCCTCCTTCCTCCCCCCAACCCTGGTCAATTTTGTTTGTCATTTCAAAGAACTAACATTTGTTTCATTGATTTTTCCCCCCTATTTTTAGTCTCTGTCATTTATTTCTGCTCAGATCTTATTTCCTTTCTTCTACTCACCTTGGATTTTGTTATTTTTCTAGTTCCTTTAGGTGTAAGTTTAGATTGTTTAATTTTTTTTTCTTTTAATTCTTGAGGTAGGCATGCATTGCTATATACTGCTATATAGAACTGCTTCTGCTAGGTTCTAGAGGTTTTGGGCTGTTGTGTTTTCATTTTCCTTTGTCTCTATGTATTTTTCAAATTCTTTGCTTCATTGACATATACTATTATGTTGTTTAGTCTCCAGGTGTCCCCTCCCTGCCACCGTTTTCTTGGGATTTATTTTTAGTTTTATATTATTGTGGTCTGAAAAGATGGTGGTATGATTTATCCTAAATTTATTGAGACTTATTTTATGGCCTAGTATATGACCTATTCTGGAGAATGTTCCACTTGTACTTAGAAAGAATGTGTATTCTGTTGTTTTGGATAGAATGTCTTTTATATATCTTTTATGTCCAATCTGGTCCAATATGTCAGTCAAAGACATTGTTTCCTTATTGATTTTTCTGATTGGGTGAACTATCCATTGGTATAAATGGAATGATAAAGGCCCCTCCTATTGTTTGTATTATCACCAATTTCTCTCTTTACATTCATTAATATTTGCTTTATGTATTTAAGTGGTCCAGTGTTGAGAGCATAGATATTTACAACTGTTATTGCATCCTATTGGATTGATACCTTTATCATTATGTTATGTCCTTCTTTGTCTGTTTTTATAGTCTTTTGTTTTAAAGTCTACTTTGCTTGTTATAGGTGCTGTTACCCTAGCTCTTCTTTTTTTCTTTTTCTTTTTTGCCTCCATTTGCATGGTAAATGTTTTTCTATCCCTTCACTTTCAGTCTGTATGCATCTTTAGGTTGGAGGAGAGTCTCTTTAGGCAGCATATAGATGGGTCTTGTTTTTTATATCCATTCTACCACATAGTCTTTTGATTGGATCATTTAGGCCATTTACATTTAAAGTAATCATTGGTAGGTATATACTTATTGCCATTTAAAAAATTATTTTCCTGGTTGTTTTTGTAGTTCTTCTTTGTTATTTTCTTCTTCTCTTGCTTTTTTTTTTTAACTTTTTTAAAAAAAATTTTTATTTTTTAGATGCTTTGATATGGTTAATTTTGTTCCTTTAAAAACTCATTTGAATGTTCTCTTTGACAGAGTAGGAGTTGCAAATGCTCTGATAATTTTTTTTTATTAACATATAATGTATTGTTTCAGGGGTACAGGTCTGTGATTCATCATTCTTATACAATTCATAGCAATCACCATAGCACATATACTCCCCAACATTCATCACACAGCCATCCCAGCTCTCCCACCCTCCTCCACTCCAGGACCCTCAGTTTGTTTCCTAAGATTAAGAGTCTCATATGGTATGTCTCCCTCTCTGGTTTCATCTTTGTCCATTTTTCCCTCCCTTCCTCTATGATCCTCCATCTTGTTTTTCAAATTCCTCATATCGTGAGATCATATGATAATTGTCTTTCTCTGATTGACTTATTTCACTTAGCATAATACCCTGTAGTTCCTTCCATGTCATTGCAAATGGCAAGATTTCATTTTTCTTGATGACTGGATAATATTCTAATATATATTATATATCTAATATTCTAATATATATATAAGAATATTATATATATATGTATATATATACATATATATATATATATACACACACACCACATCTTCTTTATCCATTCATCTGTTGATGGACATCTGGGCTCCTTCCATAGTTTGGCTATTGTGATCACTGCTGTTATAAATATTGGGGTACACATGTCCCTTCAGATCTCTACATTTGTATCCTGGGGTAAATACCCAGTAGTGCAATTGTTGGGTTGTAGGGTAGCTCTATTTTCATATTTTGAGCAACTTCCATACTGTTGTCCATACTGCACCAGCTTGCATTCCCACTAACAATGTAGGAGGGTTCCCTTTTCTCCACATCCTTGCCAACATCTGTCATTTCCTGACTTGTTAATTTTAGCCATTCTGTGTGAGGGTGGTATCTCATTGAGGTTTGTTTTGCATTTCCCTAATGCCCAGTGATGTTAAGCACTTTTTCATGTGTCTATTGGGCATTTGGATGTCTTCTTTGCCAAAATATCTCTTCATGTCCTCTGCCCACTTCTTGATTGTATTATTTGTTCTTTGGGTGTTGAATTTGATAAGTTCTTTATAGATTTTGGATACTAGCTCTTTATCTGATATGTCATTTGCAAATATCTTCTCCCATTCTGTCAGTTATCTTTTGGTTTTGTTGACTGTTTCCTTTGTTAAGCAAAAGCTTTTGATCTTTTTTGAACAGTTGTGTTTTCATTTTCATTTTTTCCATGAATTTTTTTTTTCAATTCTTCTTAAATTTCCTGGTTGACTCATTCATTCTTTAGTAGGATGCTCTTTAGCCTCCATGTATTTGGGTTCTTTCCAAGTTTCCTGTTGTGGTTGAGTTCTAGTTTCAAAGCATTGTGTTCTGAAAATATGCAGGGAATGATACCAGTGTTTTGGTACTTCTTGAGACCTGATTTGTGACCCAAGGTGTGATCTATTCTGGAGAATGTTCCATGTGCACTGGTGAAGAATGGGTATTTCATTGCTTTGGGATGGAATGTTCTGAATATATTTATGAAGCCCATCTGGTCCAGTGTGTCATTTATAGCCTTTATTTCCTTCTTGGTCTTTTGCTTAGATGATCTGTTTCAATGAGGGGGTGTTAAAGTCCCCTACTATTATTGTATCATTGTCAGTGTTTTTGTTTGATTTTGTTATTAATTGGTTTAAATAATTGGCTGATCCCATGTTAGGGGCATAGATAAATAAAATTGTGAGATCTTCTGTTGGATAGACCCTTTAATTGTGATCTAGTGTCCTTCCTGATCTCTTATTGTAGTCTTTGGATTAAAATCTAATTTTTCTGATACAAGGATTGGAACCCCAGCTTTCTTTTGATGTCCATTAACATAGTACATAGTTTTCCACCCCCTCACTTTAAATCTGGTGATGTCTTTGGGTTTAAAATGAGTCTCATGCAGACACCATATCAGTGGATTTTTTTTTAATCCAATCTGATACCCTGTATCTTTTGACTGTGCATGTAGCCCATTTATATTCAGGGTAACTATTGAAAGATATGAATTTAGTGCCACTGTATTGCCTGTAAGGTGACTGTTACTGTATATTGTCTCTGTTCCTTTCTGGTCTGTGTTACTTTTAGGCTCTCTCTATGCTTAGGGGACCCCTTTCAGTATTTCCTGTGGGGCTGGTTTGGTGTTTGCAAATTCTTTAATTTTTGTTTGTCCTGGAAACTTTGTATCTCTCCTTCTATTTTCAGTGACAGTCTAGCTGGAAATAGTTTTCTTGGTTGCATATTTTTCTTGTTTAAGTGTTCTGAATATATCATGCCTGTCCTTCCTGGCCTGTCAGATCTCTGTGTATAGGTGTGCTGCCAATCTAATGTTTCTGCTGTTGTAGGTTACAGACTTCTTGACCTGAGATCCTTTCAGGATTTTCTTTTTGTCATTGAGACACAAATTTTACTATTAGATAAGGGGGTGTTGACCCACTTTTATTGCTTTTGAGGGGGTTCTCTGTGCCCCCTGGATTTTGATGCCTGTTTCCTTCCCCATGTTAGGGAAATTATCTGCTATAATTTGCTCGAAAATGCTTTCTGACCCCCTCTTTCTTCTTCTATGATCCCAATTTTTCTAGTATTGTTTTGTTTTATGGTATCACTTAGTTCTTGAATTCTCCCCACGTGTTCCAGTAGTTGTCTGTCTTTTTTTCAGCTTCTTTATTCTCCATCATTTGGTCTTTTAAATCATTCATTCTTTCTTCTGCTTCATTTATCCTAGCAGTAAGAGTCTTGAGTTTTGATTGCACCTCACTAATAGCTTTTTTGATTTCAACTAGGTTATATTTTCATTCTTTTATTCTCCAGAAAGGGATTCTCTAGTATCTTCTATGCTTTTTTCAAGTATAGCTAGCATCTTTATAATCATTATTCTGAATTCTAGTTCTGACATCCTACTAATGTATGTATTAGTTAGATCCCTAGCAGTCAGTACTGCCTCTTGTTATTTTTGAGGTGAGTTTTTCTGCCTTGTCATTTCATTCAAAGAAGAATGATGTATGAGAGAACAAAATGCTAAAAGGAAACAATGATCCCAGAAAAATATATAGTAAACAATTCAGAGACTCAAAATGGGGGGGAGGTGGTAGAAAGGGAAAAAAATAATAAAAGAATATGATCAGGATGATGAATAGAACAGAGCCATGCCCTAGATTTTGGGAGTATTTTGATCTGTTAGAAGAAAATCAAGGGATGGAATATGAGTGTAAAGTTGAAAATTTAAAAAGATGTTATTTTATTTTATTTTTTAAAGATTTTATTTATTTTATTTGACAGATAGAGCTCACAGGTAGAGAGGCAGGCAGAGAGAGGGAGGAGGAAGCAGGCTCCCTGCTGAGCTGAGAGCCCGATGCGGGGCTCGATCCCGGGACCCTGGGATCATGACCTGAGCCGAAGGCAGAGGCTTTAACCCACTGAGCCACCCAGGCATCCCGAAAATTAAAAAAGATTTTAAAAAAGGAATTGATAAAATAATTTGGTGGAAAAAGTTAAAAGAAGATGGTAGGATGTGATCAGGTGGGAGACTAGAACAAAGCCATACCCTAGATTTAGGGCATATTTAGGTCCATTTAAAGAATCTGTATCCCAAAATTTTAAAGAAAGAAAGAATATATATATATATATATATATATATATATATAAAATATATAACATATATAATATATAGTATATAATATATAATATATATTATTTTATGTATGTATACATACATAAAATAAGTTTACATATAATGAAGGGATAGAATATGACTGTAAAAATGAAAATGAAAGGTTTTTAAAATGGAATTGATAAGATGTTGGTTGAAAAAGGAAAGAAGAAAAATAAAAGAAAATAGAAAAAGAAAAAAGAAAGAAACTTAAAAAATTAGAAAGACTAAAGAAACATGGGGAAAAAACCATGAATTCAATGTGCTGTATTACCCTAGTGTTGAGGTTTTGCAGTTCTCATTGATTGATAAAATTGGTGTTGGCTGGATTTTCTTGCTGATCTTCTGTGGGGGGGGGGGGCTGTTGCAGTGATTCTCAAATGTCTTTGCCCAGTGCAGAATTACACTGCCCTTGCCAGGGCCCAGGCTAAATTATCTGCTTAGGTTTGCTCTCAGAAGCTTTTGTTCCTGGAAAGCTTTCCATACAGTTTTGGAAGACAGAATGAAAATGGCAGCCTCCTGATCTATGGCCCCGGAAGAGCAAGAACTCAGGGATCCATTCCTCCATAAGCCCTCAGAGTAAAAGCTGCCAGTCACTCCTGTCTCTGTGGTCTCTGGCTGTACCTGGTCTGTCACTGCAGGTTTCTATCTCTTGCAGAGGAACCTGTTTGGATTTTCCACACTCAGCAGATTCCTGCAGTGTGCTTTCGTGTAACTCCTTCCAGGGGAGGAAAGGGAGTCTCCCCAGATCTGCCACTTGTTGGGTCCCTGCTTGAAGAGTAGTGACCCAACTGAGCCACAAATCATGGCTTGTGGCAAATCCAAACTAAAAGCCCACTCCCTGGCTCTGTCTTCACAGCCAGCTTCCTCTCTCTGATACTTGGGAGCTCTGCCATACTCAGGAACTCCTGGTCTTTCTATAATCTCAGGGCCCAGAAACCACACTCATGGCAAGCAGGGTCCCACCCCCCTGCTTAGCTACTGGAGCAACATCCCTCACAGGAGCAGACTTCTAAAAGTTCTGATTTTGTGCTTCACTGCTCTGTCACTTGCTGGTAACCAGTTGATGGAGGTTCCCTCCCCACATGGCCTATCTTCCCAAAAATCACCTTGGATTCACTTCTCTGCACTTCCTACTTTCCAGAATGTGGTCGCTTTTCTGTTCATAGAATTGCTGCTATTCTTTTCTTTGACCTCCTATTGAGATTGTAGGTGTTGAGAATGGTATGAGAAGCATCTAGCTGAATTCCTGGGACCAGACGAAATTTAGGTGTCCTTCTGCTCTGCCATCTTGCTCCTCCAACTTCTTGCTCTTTCTTGTGACCATGAATATCTATAGTATTTATTTTTATTTATTTATTTTTGTATCTGTCATAGGTTTTGTTTTGTGATTACCATGAAGGTTATATGTAACATATTAAGTAAATAGATGTCCATATTAATGTGATCACCATATAAGTTCAAGCACACTTAAATAAAACTTTAATCTTTGTTTTTCTTCTACCCATTCTTTTTACTCCTGTCTCCACATTTTGTGTATATATAATCATATTTCACCTCTTTTTATTCATATTTTTCTTATGACTAACTATGGCCATTTCTTTTCTATTTAAAGTTCCTTTAACATTTTTTTAAGGCTAACTTTTGTTTAGGATATTCTTTATCATTCCTTAAAGTCTGAATGATAAGCTTGACAGGTAGAGTATTCTCAATTGTAGGTTGTTTTTTTTTTTTTTTTTTTTTTTTAAGCACTTTGAATATATATCATGCTACTCACTTCTGGCTTGCAAAGTTTATGCTGAAAAATCAGCTGATAGTCTTATAGCTTTTCCCTTGTAGGTAATATTTCATGTCTCTCTTTAAGATTCTCTTCTTTCTCTGCTTTTAAGATTCTCTTTTTTTCTCCTCTTTTTTAAAAAAAAGATTTTATTTGATGAGAGACAGAGGGAGGGAAAGGGAGAGAGAGCAAGCAGGGAGAACAGCAGGCATAGGGAAAGGGAGAAGCAGGCTCCCTTCTGAGCAGAGAGCCGGATTCTGGGCTTAATCCCAGGATCATGGGATCATGACCTGAGCCGAAGGTAGAGGCTTAACCTCCTGAGCCACCCTGGTGCCCCAAGATTCTCTCTTTATTTTTAACCTTTGACATTTTAATTACGTGCCATGGTATGGTTCCTTGGTTTCATCTTATTTTGGAGCTTTCTGTTCTTTTTGGATTTGGAGGTCTATTTCCTTATCTAGGTTAGGGAAGTTTTCATTTATAATTTCTTCAAATAAATTCTGTGCATCTTTCTCTCTTCTTCTATGATCCCTATATGGTAACTGTTTCTTCAGTTGATGTTATCCAAGAGCTCTCTTAATCTTTCCTCATTTAAAATTTTTTTCTCTCCTTTTGCTGTGAAGCTTGTGTGCTTTCCATTACCCCATCTCACAGGTTGTCAATATGTTCTTCTAATCTCTTAATCTATTGTTGGTTCCCCCTAGGGTGTTTTTTACTTTGATTGTTGTATTCAACTCTGGTTCTTTTTAATATTTTCTATCTCTCAATCAAAGTTCTCATTTATTTTTTCCACTCTTTTTAGAATCTCCTGGGTATCTTAATGATCATTATTTAATGATCATTACTTTTCAATTCTTTATTAGACATATTGCTGATCTCTGTTTCATTTAGTTCTTTTTCTGAGTTTTTTTCCTTGTTCTTTCTTTTTTTTTTCAATTTATTTATTTTCAGAAAGACAGTATTCATTATTTTTTCACCACACCCAGTGCTCCATGCAATCCGTGCCCTCTATAATACCCATCACCTGGTATCCCAACCTCCCTCCCCCCTGCCACTTCAAACCCCTCAAATTGTTTTTCAGAGTCCATAGTCTCTCGTTGTTCACCTCCCCTTCCAATTTCCCCCAACTCCCTTCTCCTCTCTAACACCCTTTGTCCTCCATGCTATTTGTTATGCTCCACAAATAAGTGAAACCATATGATAATTGACTCTCTCTGCTTGACTTATTTCACTCAGCATAATCTCTTCCAGTCCCGTCCATGTTGCTACAAAAGTTGGATATCCTTGTTCTTTCTTTTGGAGTGTATTGTTCTGTCTCCCCCTTTTACTTCCTTTGTTTCTTTTGATGGATTAGGAGAAATGGCTTCTTCTAAACTTGAAGGGGAGTGATCAAGTGTATGGTGTTTTCTATGCAGATTGTGTGTGCTTGGTGAATTTTGCTGCCTAGTTGGAGCTTAGCTGTATATGTTAGTAACTATTAAAAAAAATTTTTTTTAGATTTATTAGAGTGAGCATGAATTTGGGGGGGCACTCGGGAGAGAGAGAAGCAGACTGCCCTCTGAACAGGGAACATGATGGTTGGGCTCAATGCCAGGGACTGGGATCATGTCCTGAGCCATCAGCAGATGCTTAACTGACTGAGCCGTCCAAGTGCCCCTATTTGTTACTCTTTAAAACCATGATGGGTCCTATTTCTTGCTGGTATCTCTATCATTGGTTTGTCAGTAGCTGTTTAGTCAGCTCTCAGTTCTTCAGGAGGGATTGTTTTATTAATAGGTGTTTTTGGTGTGTTTTGTGGAGGAGGTGATTTCACAGTCTTCCTACATCACCATCTCAAACTGGAAAAACTGCAGCTCAATGTCTTTTAAAGCAAAGATGGTTTTGAAGAAGTATTATTTATTACTATCTTTCTTCTATGATCCCAAGAAATCTTGGCTATATGAAATTGTCAAGATACTTTTAGCCCTCTGTATAACAGTTGTAGCTTTTATATTTAGTTCTATGACCCATTTTGAGTTATAATTTTTACATGGAATAAGATAGGGGTCGATTTTCTTTTTATACATACACGAAGTTATTCCAGAACTATTTATTTAGAAAAATATTCTATTTATTTAGAATAAATAGAATATTTTAAAAAATATTTTAAAAAATTTTTTAAAAATTTAATATTTTAAAATATTTATTTAAATATTTTTAAATATTTAAAAAATATTTTTAAAAAAATTTATTTAGAGGGGCACCTGGGTGGCTCAGTGGGTTAAGCCGCTGCCTTCGGCTCAGGTCATGATCTCAGGGTCCTGGGATCGAGTCCCGCATCGGGCTCTCTGCTCAGCGGGGAGCCTGCTTCCCTCTATCTCTCTCTCTCTGCCTGCCTCTCCGTCTACTTGTGATCTCTCTCTGTCAAATAAATAAAATCTTAAAAAAAAAAATTTATTTAGAAAAATACCCACTAAAATGCTTTAGCACTTTTGTCAAATATGAACTAACCATTTTATGTAGGGTCTGTTTCTGAACTCTTCTGTCTTAATACTTCCTAAGTCCATCCTTGTGTGAACACCAGACTTTATTGATTATTTTAGCTTTAAGAAAGTGAATTGGGGCAAATTGGAGGGGGAGACGAACCATGAGAGAATGTGGACTCTGAGAAACAATCTGAGGTAGTGGGTATTAAGGAAGGCATGTATTGCATGGAGAACTTGTTGTTGTACATAAACAATGAATCTTGGAACACTGTATCAAAAACTAATGGTGTATTTTATGGTGACTAACATAACACAATTAAAATAATATATAAACTGAAAAAAAGTCTTGAAAGCAGAATATATGAGTGATACAACTCTGTTCTTTTTAAGAATAGTTTGTCTATTCTAGGTTCTTCTCATTTCCATATAAATATTGATAGTAATTTACCAGTTTCCTCCAAAAATGCCAATTAGAATATTGACTTTGAAGGTGTGGTATGTGCATACTTTGAAATAATGCTCAGCCAGAAAGAATAAGATCTTCCAATTTGCAACAACATGGGTAGACCCAGAGGATATGATGTTAAGTGAAGTAAGTGATAGAAAGAGGTTTTCTAAAAATATCACTTTGAGCAGAATTTTTGTCATGATATTCAGTCTTACAATCCATGAATGTAATACACATCTCCATTTTTTTTTTTTAGGCCTTTAATTTCTCTCAGCACTGTTTTTACAGTTTTCAACATACAAATCTCGTACTTCTTTTGTTAAGTTTATTCCTAAGTACTTCTAATTGCAAAAGTTTATTAAATTCAATTTCTTGTTTACTGCAGATACATACAATTAAAGTGGATTTAAAATGTTTACTTTGCATTACTTGAGAGGACCATATGGTTCTTCTCTCTTCTCTTATTGATTTGTTCTGTCACATTGATTTATTTGCGAATGTTGAACAACCCTTGCACCCCATGGATAAATCCCACCTGGTCATGGTGGATAATTTTTTTAATGTACTGTTGGATCCTATTAGCTAGGATCTTGTTGAGAATTTACTTTGTATTTTTGACACTTAGGAAATTCATTTATTACATCTAGTATTTTTTTTCTAATAGATTCATTAATTTTTTTAACAGAAGCTGTCATGTTTCTGAATAAGAACAATTTTAATTTTTTTCCTATTTATTTGCCCTACTGAACTTGCTACAGTTTTGAATAGAATATTAAATGGAAGTGATGAAAGCTGTTTTGAACTTAGGGGAAGCCATCTTTACTTGTCTCAATTTTAGAGTAAAAGCGTTTATTTCTCCATGAAGTATATTAGGTATAAACTTTTTGTAGATGTTTTTCATCAGATTGAGTTCCTTGGAGTCACTGAGTTTGTTTTTCTTAATCATGAATAGGAATTGAACTTTAAGTGATTTTTTTAATATGTGAAAAATATTTTCTTTTCTTTGTTAATGTGATAAACTAGATTTTTCAAATGCTTTACTTTAACCACCTTTTTTTTATTTAAAAATTTTTAATTTTTTTCCAAGATTCATTGTTTATGTACCATACCCAGTGCTCCATGCAATATGTGCCCTCCTTAATATGCACCACCAGGATTACCCATCCCCCCAAACCTTCAGTTTGTTTTTCAGAGTCCATAGTCTCTTTGAAACTCCATGTAGTCCTAATCTACCATCCTTGTCTATATTGTTTGTCATTTACAAATGTTATTTTTTTGTCCATGTTTATGAGGAATATTGCTCTGTAATTTTTTCCTTGACTATGTCTTAGTTTTTATCAGCATTATGCTAGCCTAATAAAACAAGCTGTTAAATGGCTTACACTATTTTCCGAAGGAGTTGGTATAAAATTGTATTCTTTCTTTACTTTCATTTATAAAATTCAGAAAGAAGGCATCAGGCCCAGAAGCTTTCACAAATGAAGATTTTTTAAGTAAGTATATTTATGATTCAGTTTTATTTGTACAGCCATTAAGAATTTTTTAAAAGATTTTATTTTTAAGCAATCTCTACACCCAGCATGGGGCACATACTCAACCTTGAGATCAAGAGTTGCATGTTTTTGGTGCGGGGACGGGGAAGATTTGCATGCCCCACCATGCAACCAGCCAGGCACCCCCTGTACAGCCATTAAGATATAAAATAACTTAAACATGTTCAAGTTTTGGTAAGTTGTATTTTTAGAGGAATTTGTCCATTCTACACAAGTTATCTAATAGCATACAGTTGTTTGTAATAGTCTCTTACCTATTTATTGAATTTCTTTAGCACTTATTATATTTCAAGCATTTACACAATGTATTCTTTTAGCTTATTTTTGATAATGTTAATTATTTTTGATAATTTGATATAGAACTTTGGGTTGACAGTTTTTTTTTTTTCTTTTCAAGACTTTAAAGATGTTCTGTAGTCTCTGGCCTCCTGTGTTTCTAAAGAATGCTTATTACCATTTGCATGTTGTTCCCATGTATGTAAAACTGTTATTTTTTAATCTGGTTCTACTTGCGTGAAGTTGCCCTTTTTTCTTGGATGAAGTCCTTTGAGTTCCATCTCAGTATATATAGAAATAAGTGTAGGAGAGATACCATCCTAGGTGGACACTAGACAACTGTTGTCTTCCAAGATATCAAGACTCTCAGAACCACTGCTCTTATTTGAAGTCACTGTATTTGAATGGAAACCTCTGAGAGAATGTAACCTGAAAATTCAGGTTTACTTCCTTGCATTCCTTCCTGTCTTTTCTTGGATCTTGATCCAGTAGGTGTCCACTTTGATGCTATTTAGCTTTTAGCACTTTGATGGTTAGAGAATATATATTTTTATGCTTATCTTTCTTATGTACTTGCCTTCAGTGGAGGGTTGGTGCAAATGACATAGTCACCCATTACTAACAGTGGATATCCTGCTTGTACTTTAGATTAGTGTGTCCATGTAATATTGGTTTCCATTAGAAGATTTAAGAAATACATGTTCTTTATATAACACTTTTTCTAGCCTTATTTGATAAAACACATGTACATACATCTATGTTTATGTGTGTATATATTCATACACACATTTTATAATAAACTCCTTTGTATTAAAGATTTTAATGGACAGAAAACATAATTCTAGGGGTGCCTGGATGGCTCAGTGGGTTAAAACCTCTGCCTTTGGCTCAGGTCATGATCTCAGGGTCCTGGGATCGAGCCCCGCATCAGGCTCTCTGCTCAGCGGGGAGCCTGCTTCTTCCTCTCTCTCTCTCTCTGCCTGCCTCTCTGCCTACTTGTGATCTCTGCCTGTCAAATAAATGAATAAAATCTTAAAAAAAAAGAACACATAATTCTGAAGAGCTGTAAAATATTTATATTTTTTTAAAAGAATTTATATGTATGAATCCTGTAACAGAATTCTGGTTTTGTGTAACCTAGTGCTTCCCCAAGTAATTTATTGTCCAAAGGTTGGTTGGTTTGTTTTACCTAATGCCTGCAATATTCTATGGAATTAGTATTCTATGGAATAGACTTTATTAAATGCTGATTATATTTTTTTTTACTTTTTATTTTTATATATAACCTGCTAACATTACTATAAAATGGAATAGTTAAATTCTATGATATTTACTGCCTAGGAGAGTTAGCAAATAAAATATAAGTAGAATTACTGATACTTTATTTATAGTTCATTCCTGTATTAGTTTGCTTGGGCTACCATAACAAAATACCATAAACTGAGTGGCTTAAACAACAAATTTGTTGTATCATGGTTTCAGAAGCTAGAAGTCAGGATTCAGGTGTCAGAAGAAAGCATTTCTTCTGACACCCAGCAGGAAAAATCTATTCCATGCCTCTACTTCAGCTTTGGGTGGTTTGCTGGCAAGCTTTGGCATTCCTTGTTTTGCAGAAGAATCACCTGATATCTGCCTTCATTTTCACATGGCATTCTCCCTGTGTGCATGTGTCTGTGTCCAAATTTTCCGCCTTTATAAGGTTACCAATCACATGATAATCACAATTTTTAAGCCACATGATAGCTTTTTTTTAAGCTGCATAATCCAGATTGATTAGGACCTACTCTAATGACCTCATTTTAACTAATTACGTCTGTAGTAGCTCTATATCCAAATAAGCCATATAGTGGGATACTGGAGTTAAGGACTTCATGTATGAAATTTGGGGGACACAATTCATATCAATAGCTCTTCACAAAGAAGAAATTCTCATTATGTAAATTCCCTTAAATCTGTTTTCTAAAGTAAAAGGTAAGAAGATTAGGTTACTATTGAAGGTATAGGCTCTGCTTATTTAGAGATGGAAGGAGGGCTGCATACTGGGAATAAGATCATAGGGAAATTATAAAAATGGTAAGGAGGAAATGTTTTCTTAGAGATGAATTAATACATTAAATTTTTTTGGAAATTGATCTTCTAACTACATTATAGTTACATATCAGTAAAAGATTTATCAATTCTACATTCTGACATGCTATATTTGCTATTTTATGCTTAAAATACAGCTCCTTTAAATTATATTGCTTCTAAAGTCAATAGCCATACTATCTATAAATTATTTGAGTATAGCATTTTAGGATCTGTTGAGTCTGGAATAACCTCAAAGAACATATGGAGAGTGTCTGTTTAGTAATGTAGAACACCTGGCACAAAATATGTGTAGAATGCTTCTTAATACACTCTGAAGAGCTTCTAAATAAAACCTTTGTTACTCAATAAACAGGAAGCATATGTTATCTTATGAAAGTAACTCAAAATTAGGCAACCTGTAAGGTAAGAATTCCTATGACAAAAAGACTAGACTTACTAAACACTCGAGAGCAAAGTTCTCATACATTTTTATTTTTCCAAGTTCCTGGCATGGAGAACTGTGAATGGTGAGTGTTGAATATATGCTGATGAAATATTTTGACTGAAGAAAAATGAATGAATTATGGTGTTAGGTAAATATGGTATTCATTTTTAGCTACTTTTATTATCAATTATCTTATATATACCAAAGTTATTAACATATTAATTATGATATTTGTAAGTTAAGGACACTGAGGCTTGAAATATTTTATCTATTAAAAGGCAATAATTATACCTAGATTAGAAAGTACAAGGTAAGAATGAGAAATAAAACTGCTACTCTATTATTGGCCATTATTCTATTTTACCTAGGTGAAAACAACTGCTTTATAAAACATCTACTTAAATTAATCATGCCCTATCCAGTCCATTCTCAGTCCAGGAGCTGGCATAATCACTAAAAATCTAGTGAAAGTCCTATGCTACTCAAAGCCCTCTGTTTTTTTCCCTATGGCAGAAGAATATACTTCAGAAATCCTGGAACAAATTAAGATCCTCCACAGTCTATGTCTTTATCTTTGCCAGATGTGTTGGTTAATTTAATGTAGTAACTTGACTGTGACAAGGGATGACCAGGTTAAACATGACTTCTGGGTGTTAGCATTTGAATTGGTGGACTGAAGAAAGCAGACTGCCCTTCCCATTGAGGGTGATCCAAATACAAATCTTATATATGGAGAGAGATGAAAGCTAACTCCTATGAATTTTGTATCTTTGGAGAACCCTGACCAACACAACTAAAAATCCGTACTCCTATCTTACTAAACAATTCTCCACAGAAAACTCCATGCTCTTTTCTGCAAAGTATATACCACAATGTATCTGCCCTGGATTAGTCACCTTCCAGATATATTCTTCCTTTAAAGATCTTATTTATTTGAGAGAGAGACAGAGTGTGAGTGTGAGCATGAGCAAAGGCAGGGATAGAGGGACAAGCAAACTCCAAGCTGAGCGTGGAGCTGAAGTGGGGCTCAATCCCAGGACCCTGGGATTATCACCTGAGTTGAAATTAAGGCAGGTGCTTAACTGACTGAACCCCTTAGGCATCTCCCACCCACAGATCTGTTCTTATTTCCTCACCTACCTATTTCTTTTCTCTCTGACTCAATTGATTAAATATTATCTTTCTAATAGATTTTTCTTTCTTTTTATGATTGTTTTTAGTTATGTAAAACATATTCCATAAAATTTGTACCAATATTAAAATTTGATTTCAGCTGGGTAAAGATAGTGTCTTGTAGTAAAACAATTTGATAGGAAGAGAATCACGGAAGTTTACATTGAAGGGCAGCAAACTGCAACAGGGAAAAGGGTCATTTCTAAAGTAAGCTCATAGAAGATCCAATTTAATCTTGTTTGGCATATTTTCTTTTGTACATTAGGTGATAGGTCTTTTCTTAAAAATTTTTTTTTCTCCAGCTTACTGGAGTGACCAGCCGAGAGAAGGAAATTATAATTCAATGCCTCAATAAATGATACTTCTGTAGATCCTGGTGAGGTGCATGGTGCCTATTCCTTTAGTTACATATGATTCCCTTCTAATAGGAAGTCTCCTATTTCTGATGTCATGATTTCCTTTTAAAAAATGGGATTGTAATACAATATCCAATTTCCTAGCATGTAATAAAAATTATTTTTCTTTTAACAGAATTCTTAGTCTATGGAGATTGGATAATTCTGAGATACTAAATTTTCTAAAATGTTACTTTTATTACCAGAAAATTCTAGTTCTTTTGTCTAAAGGTATCTTATCTCAGTTAATGCTAATTCTTAGTTTTATTTCAGAGACCTATTGTTCAGTTTGGCTATACACTAGAATCATTGGAGAGCTTTTGTTGTTGTTGTTGTTTGTTTGTTTTGTTTTGTTTTTAAGGCAAGTGTTTGGGCCATATACCAGACCATTTAAATTGCGGTCCCACAGAGTGAGTTTGAGGTAGGGATAGTTCTTATGAGCTCCTTCAACTGATGACAAAGTGAAGCCAAAAGTGAATAGCAGTATCTTAGGGTCTATATCTAGTCAAAAATCAGTATCACTTGCCCAGGTTTTAATTCTAAGTTTATTAATGCCCCAGAAGGTTCTGGTACTGAGTTTCTTTTTTCCCTTTTTATTTTTTTAAAGATTTATTTGAGAGGGACCCAGGGGAAGCCAGGGGGACCCAGGAGGGGTGAATCTCAAGTAGACTTCCTGCTGAACATAGAGCCTGAGGCAGGGCTTGATTTCATGACCCAAGAAATCATAACCTTAGCTGAAATAGTCAGCTGCTTAACTGATTGAGCCACATAAGTGCCCCTCTTTTTTCTCTTTTTAAAGTGCTTATTTTTTTTCTCATTTCCAAAAAGAGATAGCAATAAAGAGAAGTATAAGATTTAAATGAAGGGCACCTATGATACCATTGCTTAGAGGGGATTAATGGTACTGTTGTTAAAATTTTATTTTTAAAAAATTTTAAAAGATTTTGTTTATTTTTCAGAGAGGGAAAGAGCACAAGCAGGGGGAGCAGAAGGCAGAGGTAGAAGCAGGGTCTCTGCTGAGCAAAGAGCCTGATGCAGGACTCAATCCCAGGACCCTGGAATCATGACTTGAACCAAAGGCAGATGCTTAACTGCCTGAGCCACTGAGGTGTCCCCAAATTTTATTTTTTTAAAATTATGTGTTTTAAATTATGAAAATTTCAAGCAATCAGAATTGCTGTACATGGCTATATGAGGTTCCATTCATTGCTATTTTAAGAGTTTTTTTTTAAAGATTTTATTTATTTATTTGACAGACAGAGATCACAAGCAGGCAGAGAGGCAGGCAGAGAGAGAGGAGGAAGCAGGCTCCCCGCTGAGCAGAGAGCCCGATGCGGGCCTTGATCCCAGGACCCTGAGATCATGACCTGAGCCGAAGGCAGCGGCTTAACCCACTGAGCCACCCAGGCGCCCGCTATTTTAAGATTTAATTGAGCTGGAGGAAATATTAATAGATTACCTGCTTTAAACTTCTATTTTTATTAAATTAAGATATTTTCATTGTTTTGAATGCAAAATGTGTAACTGAGGCAACAGACAGGTGAAATAGCTTTCTTAGTGACATGACAGTAGTGAAGTATGTTGTATCAGATTCCATATCCTTGCCCCTCTACAGTTTGTATCACCATGCCTTGTGGTTTAGATTACTATACAGACTTTTTCATCCTTATACAGTGACCTCAGATTAAAATGACCTTCTTGCTGGATACTAATATTTCAAACTGTATAAAAGTAATCTTCCCATCTAAGCTTAAATAATTCATATTTACACTGCTTTACTACTGATCTCTCCTGATACCCTTACAAATTGCATCCTTTGACCTTCATTCCAATTTTGTCTTTCTATATCCACTGATCCTGAATACTAGCATAGTCCCCTGGATTCATTCTCTGATTTTGACTTGGCTAATCCTAGGCCCTAAATATAACTAGTGATGGCTTGTCACTAGGAATATCCTAGGAATATAAAACAATGTTTTCCATCCTAATAGCAAATGCATTGTTTAATGAAAAATCAGGCTGTTGGATCAAGTAAGTGATGCCTTGCAATGAATGCCGTGAAAAATCTCAGGAGTTTGTTCATATCCATCTTAGTAATCACCATAGGCCATGTTCTTCCTTTACAAAACAAATGATTTCTGTCTTATTATGGTAGAGTTCTAAAAGTTGAAATTTAAATAAGAGTTGTTCCCAATATTAATGACCCTAAATAATGTTTAATTAAGCTTAAATTCTGAGTAAATTATTTCCAAACTGGTTTAAAAGTTAATGAGATAATAATCACCCAGGAGGGAACAGCATGGTATAGTAGTATAAAACAGCAGCAGCTTGGCTAGTTTGTGTATTTTCTCTCATTCCAGATCTCATACATGCTTAATTGACTTAAAACATTATGGTTCAAATAGACTCAAGGTCACTAAATAGGCCTATAATGTGGATAGAATGCATTACATCTGAAGTGTTTAAGGCACAAACATATGAACATAGTTGAAGTAATGTGAGGAAGAAAATGCTAATTTCTTATCTAACACAGTTGGAAATGCATATTGGTTCAGTTACCCTGATAGAATGTCAGGAAATTTGGAAAGTTTATTCACCCAAGTTAATAGCATAATTATTGAAAAGCCATAGTTTGATTGCTTTTTGTTTGTTTGTTTGTTTTACATATGTGATTATCCCCCCCAAATTCTGGGGAGGGTGGTTCTGCCTTTTTAACCACTTACTAATAAAGTCACTTTGTTACTACCTACTAAGCTACAGCTTAGGAGAAATTATTTGCAAAATGTATATCCAACAAAGAATTTGTTTAAAGCGTACAAAGAACCCTCACCTCTTGTTAGAGGAAAATTACTTAGTTATAAATGGATTTGAACACACTTCATCAAAGAAGACCTAGCACAAGAAGCAATGTTCAACATACCATCACAGATGGTACCATATGCCCCTAAAATAGTTAAAACTAAGGTTGCTTATGTCACTGATTATGGGGATGTAAAATGGTACAAACACTTTAAAAAACAGATTTGCTTCTTGTCCTAAAAAGATACACCAAATTTTATGGTAATATTGCCAAACATGTATAATCATGTATAATCTGTTCTAATCATGGGAAAACTTTAAAAGAAACCCAAATGGGATCTAAGAAGAAAGGAAAACTGAGTGTAATGTGGAATTTTGTATAAGCTCCAAAATTAGGAAAGGTTATCAATGAAAAAAATTGGTGAAATTAAAATAAAATCTTAATTACTATATTTTACCAAAGTTAATTTCTTGTTCTTGATAATTATACTAAAGTTATACAGGATGTTACGACTGGGGCAGTGATATAAGGATATTTTTTGCACCCTTTCTGCAACTTTCTAAGTCTGAAGTTCAAAATGTTGAAACCCTTCAGTATTATCTGGTTAGAACATTCATATTTAGAATGTCCAAAATAGAGCAAACTTTCAAAGGTATAATGTCATTCAATAATGCTAAGTGAATATTAGTTATTCATCAATTTAGTGTTATTAAAATTTGTTAGAAAATATAAAGTAAAAAAAAATGTAACAATAGAAAAGTCAAACAGACACTTGCATTATGACAAAGCTGTTCCACCTGTGGCTGTTTACCTAGAGAAATGAATGCATATGTTCATACAAAGACATATTGTAGGGGTCCCTGTGTGGGTCAGTAGGGTAAGTGTCTGACTCTGATTTCTGGCTCAGGTCATGATCTCATGGATTGTGAGATAGAGCACCCCATTGAGTTCCGAGCTCACTGGGAAGTCTGCTTGGATTCTCTATCTTGTGCCCTTCTGTGTGTGCTGTTGCTTGCTCTTTTCCTCTTTCTTGTTCAAGTAAATAAATGAATCTTAGGGGCGCCTGGGTGGCTCAGTGGGTTAAAGCCTCTGCCTTCAGCTCAGGTCATGATCCCAGGGTACTGGGATCGAGCCCCGCATCGGGCTCTCTGCTCAGCAGGGGAGCCTGCTTCCTCCTCTCTCTCTGCCTGCCTCTCTGCCTACTCGTGACCTCTGTCTGTCAAATAAATAATAAAATAAATATTTTAAAAAAAAATAAATGAATCTTAAAAAAAAAAAGACCACCACAACAAAATACCCAAAGACTTATACTCTAATAATGTTGATACCCCAAAATTAGAAACCTGCACAAAGCAAAAAACTTAAAATATATATTAAATTATATTCATCTTATCTCAACACTGTTTAAAGAAAAAAATACCACTGATAATTTTAATCTCTTAAACTGGAAAATCTTGGGATGATTAGATAAACTGGATGTCCTGATTAGGATTTTTTATTTATGTCTGCCATCCCCAATGCCAAGTTTTTCAATATGTTTATGTGCTATATACCATGAAAATCTGTTGTGTATTTACATCTCAATCACATTTCATACACATTTATAGTGTTTAATGAATTATTTGAAAGACGTACTATTAGTTTTTAAAAATATGTCTAAATCAACAGTTAGACAAAAAAATTCATTTTTGTATTTTGTTATAAATTATTTTTTATCATTAAGTTCTTTAGAAGAACTAGAAAAAAGGAAGAAAAGAAAATGAATTCCAAGGAGTGATTTGCTGAAATGTACTTGTTTTTATCCCAAATGGTTTTATTATTTGTTGTACTAATAGTTTAATCTCAATGGACACTAAACAACTTAAATGCATATATGATTGAAGTATTGATAACCCATTTATACTTCATAATTTTAGCAAAATGTTCTCATCCATAAAATAACATTGTAAGTTAATAAATAATATGGATATACACTTAAATTCAATTCTTAGAATCTTTTTCTATCATCTAGATATGATACTTAAATCATTATCCTATAATTCTGTGTGATCCCTACAGTTCCCTTAATTTTCAGATGACCTGTTTGAGTTCCAATTTTAAGACCTACTTTGCATTATGGAAAGATTTCATTCCAAAATAAGCATTAGGGTATAGTATTATAATGTCTAAATTTTTCCTCCCAAATTTATTCTACTCTCCCATCTATATGTGATCATTACAACTTGAACTTCTTCAGTATTCATTGCACTCTTAGGTACAATTTTTTTTTCTTTTTGAGTTACTCATATACTCATCTGGACTCTGTAGATAAGTTTATTTACCTCATTTTGAATTATTTTTCATGTCAATGAATATTTCATGAGTATCCTATGAGGTATGACTAAAACAGTATTTTGGTTTTTTTAAAACTAAAATACCTTTTCAAATTAATGTTCTTTAAAACTAATAACTTGAAAGCTCTCCACTTACTCCAATACTGTTGACATTATTCCAAATATTTTCAAATTCCTGTTTTAAAATTTTTTGCAAAGACAATGGTTCATTAAAAAAAAAACCCAACACCTAAAGGAACAATTCAGTAAGAGGATATAACAATTTTAAATATCTATGCGCCCATGTTGGAAGCACCTAAATTCATAAAGCAATTATTAAGAGATATTAAGGAAGAAATTGAGAGTAATGTAATAGGTGATTTTTTTTCCTTTTTGAATATAGTTGACATGCAGTGTTATAATAGTTTAGATGTATGGCTTAATCATTTGACAAACTTATGTTCAGCAGACATACAACAAGCATGAGACTTTAACACTTCATTTATAGCAATGAGAATAGATTATTCAGACAGAAAATCAACAGGGAAACAGGGGCTGTGAATGGGACATTAAGCCAGGTTGACTTAACAGATATATTCAGAACATTTCATCCAGAAATAGAATATATTCTTTTACAGTGTGCACAGAACATTCTCCAGAATATATCACATACTGGGCCACAAAATCAGTCTCAGGAAATTCCAAAAGATTGAAATAATATCCTGCATCTTTTCTGACCACAACAGTATAAAACTAGAAATCAATCACGAGAAAGAAACTGGGAAAGACACAAATATATGGAGGCTAACATGCTATGAAATAACAGTAAATGGGTCAACCCAGAAATCAAAGAAGAAATAAAAAAAATTAATACATGGAAAAAAAAATGAAAACACAGTGGTCAAAAAATCTTTGGGATGCAGCAAAAGCTGTTTTAAGAGGGAAGTTTACAGCAGTACAGGCCTACCTTAAGAAACAAAAATCTCAAACCACCTAACCTTAAACCTAAAGGAACTAGAAAAAGAACAAAGCCCAAAGCCAATAGAGGGAAGAGAATAATAAATATTAAAACAGAAATAGTAAAAAAACAATAGAACAGATCAATGAAACCAGGAGCCGGTCCTGTGAGAAGATGAACAAAACTGATAAACTTTTAGCCAGGTTCCTCAATAATAAAACTTGAATAAAATCCTAAACAAAAAAGGAGGAGAAATAACAAGTGATGGGGTCTGTGGGTGGCTCAGTGGGTTAAGCCTCTGCCTTCAGCTCAGATCATGATCTCAGGGTCCTGGAATCAAGCTCCATATCAGGCTCTCTGCTCAGCAGAAAGCCTGCTTGTGATCTCTCTCTCTCTCTCAATAAAAAAATAAAATATTTTTTTTTAAAAAGAAACAACAAGTGACACCCCAGAAATATAAAGGATCATAAGAGAATGCTATGACAAATTATATTGCAACAAACTGGGCAACTTAGAAGAAAGGGATGGATTCCTGGAAATACAAACTTCCAAAACAGAACTGGGAAGAAACAGAAAATTTCAACCCATTCATTACTAGCAATGAAATTGAATCAGTACTCAAAAAACTCCCAACCAAAAAAGTCAAGGACCAGATGGCTTCACAGGTGAATTCTACTAAACATTTAAAAGAAGAGCTAATGCATATTTTTGACCTCTTCCAAAAAACAGAGAAAGGAAATCTTCCAAATTTATTCTACAAGGCCAGCATTTGTAACCCTAGTTACAAAAACCAGATAGATACTAAAGAAAACTACAGGGCAATATCTCTGATGAATATAGATGCAAAAATCCTCAACAAAATATTAGCAAACCGAATCTACCACTACATTAAAACAGTCATTTAACATGGTCAAGTGGAATTTATTCCAGGAAAGCAAGGTGACAAATCTGAAAAGGTTTCAGTATTCACAAATCAATGTGGTACATCACATTAATAAGAGAAAGGATTAAAAAAAAACCCATATAAGGGGCGCCTGGGTGGCTCAGTGGGTTAAAGCCTCTGCCTTCGGCTCAGGTCATGATCCCAGGGTGCTGTGATCGAGACCCGAATCGGGCTCTCTGCTCAGTGGGAAGCCTGCTTCTCTTCTCTCCTTCTGCCTGCCTCTCTGCCTACTTGTGGTCTCTGTCTGTCAAATATACAAAATCTTTAAAAAAAAAAAAAAACAGCAACCATATTATCATTTCAATAGATGCAAGAAAGAGCATTTGACAAAGTACAACATCTATTCATGATAAAAAACCCTCAACAGAGTAGGTTTAGAGGGAACATACTTCAACATAATAAATGCCATATGTGAAAAATCCACAGCTAACATCATACTCAATAGTGAAAAACAGAGCTTTTCCCCTAAGATCTGGAAGAAGACAAGGATGTACACTCTCACCGCTTTTATTCAACCCAGTACTGGAAGTCCTAGTTACAGCAGTCAAACAAAAAGGGAACAAAAAACATCCAGATTATTAAGAAAAAAGTAAAATTTTACTGTATGCAAATGACCTACTATCTATAGCAAACTCTAAAGACTCTACAAAAAACAAAACAAAACAAAAAATCCAATCCAATAAGTGAATTCAGCAAGGTTTCAGGATACAAACTTTGTATATAATCTGTTGTATTTCTTTACACTAACAATGAAGTAGCTGAAAGAGTAATTAAGAAAACGATCCCATTTATAATTGTACCAAAAAGAATAAAATAGCCAAGTCGGGGAAGCAACTTGTGTCCATTGATGAATGCAAAAGGAAGTGGTATACACAATGGAATATTACTCAGTAGTAGAATGATACAATAGAAATGAGTGAGATCCTGTCATTTGCAACAGCATGGAGGGACCTAGATGGTATAATGCTAATTGAAATAGTTAAAGAAAAATACCATGATTTCATTCATCTGTGGAATTTAAAAATATGAACAAACAAACAAGACTCTAAAACAAACTGGTGGTTGCCACCGGGGAATGGGCTGCAGGGGGTGGGTAGAATAAAGAGCATCAGATGTATACTTATCTTGATGAGCACTGAGAAATGTATAGAATCTTTTAATCATTGTCCACCTGAAAATAATATAACACTGTTAATTGTACTTCAGTAAATCATCTTAAGGTTAAAAAACTTGATTCTGTGATGTTTGAAATCATAGGAGTGTAATAAAAACAGTTGGGAAGTAATCCAATATATAATTCTGATAAATAAAGTGTTCTATACAAGGTATTCACTTAGTGTATTCTATTACTTTAAAGAAATTAAAAAGTATTTTCAATAGTGGAAAAGTATTATAGGATAAATACACTGCTTTCTAAGAGTTTTTTGAGAAGTAGTTTTTTAGACTATGTTTTGGAATATTTAATTTAAAAGGTTTCATTGTATATGGTCCATTCAGATGAAGTTGATTGTGTTACAAGAAATCTGAAAAGGTAATCCATTTGTCCAAACTTGTCTGAAAATCTGGAGTATTAAAAATTTTCTCTAAGAAGTGCCTGTAATGTTTAAATCTATTTGTAAATCCAAATTAAACATGTCACATATATACATATGTGTATGTACATGTGTCTATACATATCAAAACTGTACAATGGAAAATGTGTGTATCTTTCCCTATGCATATATTTTTCTTAATCTTTTGTCTGACCCATAATTTATTTTAATCTCTTTAGGATTAGATTTGGGTTTAAAAATCTGGTTCATCTAACAAGTGTTGGTAGGATAGCAGACATTAAATGCATTTCCTCTCCCCATGCTCTTATTGCTTCTCTTTCACCATATTCAAGATGACCAATATTTGTGTTTGGATATTGGAACTCCATGAATCTTTCATTTTCATGAACTTGACTTTGTCTCTAGAACATTACATCCTTTCTTTCAGAGAGTTGTTTTTACTGTTTAACCACTGTCTGTTGAAAATTTTACTAGATCTTTCCTTGTCTTTTATTTTACCAAGTTGTACAAAGAAAAGTAATCCAAGAGGTAGTATTTTGTAAAAAGATTTGTGAAAACTTTGAGAAAAGTGTGCAAATGAAAAATAGAAAGTTTTCTGAGAGAGAATCATCCAAAGATGAGTGGAGCTTATTACAATATTAAAAAAGTAATAATAGCATTTTCTCGTACCAATGTTATTGTAAAAAAGTTACAGTCTGGGGCACCTGAGTGGCTCAGTAGGTTAAAGCCTCTTCTGGTCATGGTCTCAGGGTGTTGGGATCAAGCCCGCATCTGCTCTCTGCTCAGCGGAGCCTGCTTCCTCCTCTCCCACTGCCTGCCTCTCTGCCTACTTGTGATCTCTGTCTGTCAAATGAATGAATAAAATCTAAAAAAAAAAAAAAAAAAAGTTGCAGTCTGAGCATATAACTTCCCTGGCATAATGTAGTAATTTCATTGTTATCTTCAGACCTTTTATGAATCTACCAACAGAGGGCAAATATACTTCACTATATTGGTATTAAAATTAGTGTGACACCAGGGGCGCCTGGGTGGCTCAGTAGGTTAAAGTCTCTGCCTTCGGCTCAGGTCATGATCCCAGGGTTCTGGGATCGAGCCCCACGTCGGGCTCTCTGCTCCGCAGGGAGCCTGCTTTCTCCCCTCTCTCTCTCTGCCTGCCTCTCTGCCTACTTGTGATTTCTCTCTGTCAAATAAATAAAATCTTAAAAAAAAAAAAAAAGAAAAAGCTGTATTATAATTTGGATGTGGGCATGACTGGCCACTGTGTTATTCTAATAGCTTCTAATGCATGATTCTGATAAGGCCTGAAAGCAAAATTTATTATTTGACCTAAGTAGATGAAACTGAATTCTAGAATCATCTGTATTTCATCTATTTTCACTTAATGATATTTACATGTATGGTACAAAAGTGAGATAGTTTTACATCTTGGACTTTTCATTTTATGTTTCATGTATGTTCTACATTAAGTACTTCTGCATTAGTACTTTTGAGTTATATTTTTCCATCCTACTTTCTGTAATAGTCAAGTATTTAGGTTTGGAACTTTTTTGTGATAGTTTTTTTCTTAACCTATACTTAGGATATATGCTAAGAAGGATATGGATTCTTTATAAATACACTGGTTTCCAAAAGAGTTTACCTGATTTGCATTTTTACTAGCAATGTGTATTAGTTTATTACTGAATATTTTCTGTCATTTACTATTGTCTTTTAAAAATGGCAAATTTTCTAAGTAAAATAGTCTCATTATTTTTAACTTGCAATTTTCATTATGTATAATTATATACTGTATGTTTTGTTTATATCTCATTTATAATAATTTGAGAATATCCCCTCTATTCATTTTTTATCAGGGTTATAGTATTTTAAATCTATTTTTGATAATCTCTCTTTTAAAGATGCAAATCCTTTTTACATATTGCTTTCTAATTTGGGGCAGAGATCAATGAGATAGAAACTAGAGATACAGTAGAACACATTAACGAAACTAGAAACTGTTTTTTTTTTTTTTTTAAAGATTTTATTTATTTATTTGACAGAGAGAAATCACAAGTAGGCAGAGAGGCAGGCAGAGAGAGAGAGAGGGAAGCAGGCTCCCTGCTGAGCAGAGAGCCCGATGCGGGACTCAATCCCAGGACTCTGAGATCATGACCTGAGCCGAAGGCAGCGGCTTAACCCACTGAGCCACCCAGGCGCCCCGAAACTGTTTTTTGAAACAATCAATAAGATCGATAAACCATTGGCCAAACTAATCCAAAAGAAAAGAGAGAGCACCCAAATTAATAAAATTATGAATGAAAAGGAAGAAATCACAACTAACTCAGGGAAATAGAAACAATCATCAGAAATTATTATCAACAGGGGCACCTGGGTGGCTCAGCGGGTTAAAGCCTCTGCCTTTGTCTCAGGTGATGATCCCAGGGTTCTGGGATTGAGCCCCGCATCAGGCTCTCTGCTCAGCAGGGAGCCTGCCTCTCTGCCCACTTGTGATCTCTGTCTGTCCAATAAATAAATAAAATCTTAAAAAAGAAAAAGAAATTATTATCAACAGTTATAGGCCATTAAGTTAAATAACCTAGACAAAATGGATGTGTTCTTGGAAACCTACAAATTTCCAAAACTGAATCAGGAAGAAATCGACAACCTGACTAGACCAGTATCTAGTAACTAGATTGAAGCAGTGATCAAAAATCGGGTATTATAGAGGGCACGGCTTGCATGGAGCACAAGGTGTGGTGAAAAAATAATGAATACTGTTTTTCTGAAAATAAATAAATTGAAAAAAAAAATCTCCCATAAAATAAGAGTCCAGGACCTGATGGATTCCCTGGGGAATTCTACCAAACATTCAAAGAAGAAATACCTATTCTGAAGCTATTTCAAAAAACAAAAGCAAAAGGGAAACTTCCAGATTCTTTTTATGAAGCCAGCATTACCTGATCCCCAAAGCAGGCAAAGACCCCACCAAAAAGGAGAATTTCAGACTAATATCTCTGATGGATATGGATGCCAAGATTCTCAACAGGATCCTAGCTAATAGAATCCAATAGTACATTAAAAAGATTATCTACCATGACCAGGTAGGATTTATCCATGAGATGCAGGAGTGGTTCAACATTCACAAATCAATCAATGTGATGGAACAAATCAGTAAGAGAAGAGAGAAGAACCATATAGTCCTCTCTATTGATGCAGAAAAAGCATTTGACAAGATACAGCATCTGTTCCTGATTAAAATGACTGACAGTATAGGGATAGAGAACATTCCTCAATGTCATAAAATCTATCTATGAAAACCTACAGGGAATATCATCCTCAATGGGGAAAAGCTGATAGCCTTCCCTTTGAGATCAGGAACATGACAAGGATGCCCACTCTCACCAATCTTTTTCAACATTGTACTAGAAATCCTAGCAACAGCAATCAGACAACAAAAAGAAGCAACAGGTATTTGGATTGGCAATGAAGAAGTCAAACTCTCTCTCTTCACAGATGATACTATATATGGAAAACCCAAAAGACTCCTACCTAAACTACTACAACTCATACAGCAATTCAGTAATGTGGCAGGGTATTAATTTGCATGGGCAGAATTCTTATTATATAACAATTATTTTTATGAATGATTACATATAATTGTAACTATTATAAAGTGGAGTATTTTTATTATATGTATTATCCCTATTTCTTTAAAGTCTTATATAAAATCTAAAATTAAACTTTTAGAAAACTTAGAAAAACAGTTTTAAAAAGAATGAAATAGATTCATTATTTTGATACCTGTTCATAGAGACTAATACTCATTTTGAAATACTGATAAAGTTCTACTCAGTGAGGCCTGTTGGAGACTTGATTATTATACTCTGCCAACCTCACCCCCACTTTGCTTTACTCTGCCCTGTTATTTAGTCTGCTTACTCTCCTTACTTATTTTCTCTTTCTAATGACTATCATTGCTTCCTAACATACTACATACTTTATCTAGTATACATATTCTCTCTCCTCCATTTCTCAATAGAATATAAATTGAGGACTGGTATCTTTGTTTTGTTCTCTGTTTTCCCAAAGCTGAATTCCCAGAAATAGTAGAATGGTGCTTACCAGGGACTGGGAGACCAAGGGTACTGGGGATATATTGTTAAAGGTATACAATTGGCAACTAGAAGATGAGTAAGTGCTGGAGATCAAATGTATAGCCTCGTGATTATAGTCAACAGCACTGTATACTTCAAGATTTCTAGGAAATTAGGTTGTAGAAGTTCTTACCACACACATAAGAAAAGGTAATTATGTGAGGTTTTTGAGGTGTTGAACAGTGGTAATCATATTGCAATATATATGTGTCCTGTCAACTAGTAGTACACCTCAGACTCACACAATGTTGTATTTGAATAAAAATAGGTCCATGCCCATTAAATAAAATTAGCTAAAAACTAAAATTAATGTAAGTTTAGTAATTTTTAAAATCATCTTAACTACATTCCAAAAGGAGAAATTACTGAGACTATAAGAGTATTTGAATAACTTAGGTATTGAGGAGACCTACATAGTTCCTGTGAGGCTTAAGAAAGAGATCCCAAAATAGAATCTATTAGTGGAAGATTGACCAACTGGGACTTGCATTGGGTTCTAATTGCCAAACTCTGCCAAGAAGCAAAGTTTTACTAAAGGAAGCCAATTTTATTTTATTATTCATATCTAAACTTTTATAATCTATTAAATTTTATAATCAGAGCAGCTCTAGTCTTTGAATTGAAGAGAATAGTGATGTGAGAAATCCTCAGACATTTTGTCATATTGCAGTTTCAGTCTTTTAAAGAAAAAAGTTTCCATTGAGTGATGTGACACCACTTAATTTGATGTATGTGGAAGATGACTAAAATCTAGGAATCAGAAAGTAGATTGATAGTTAGCCAATTTATAAAAATATTCCATTTAATTTCCAAACATTTCATTATAAGGCAACCTCATTTTTAAAAACCATTTTTAAACTCTTTATATCATACATTGACTGAATGGCATTTCTTCAGTTCAAGTGGAATACTGAGTTACATCTTTTTTTTTTTAACTTATAGAATTTGTGTTTGTGTGTATGTGTGTGTATTTCAATTTTAATTCCAGTAGAGTTATTACAGTGTTAGTTTCAGGTGTACAATATAGTGATTCAGCAATTCTGTACATTACTCAGTGCTCATCATAAGCGTACTCTTAATCCCCTTCACTTATTTCACCCATCCCCCACCCCCCTCCCCTTGGGTAATCTTCAGTTTATTCTTTCATTGAGTCTGTTTTTTGGTTTGTCTTCTTTTTTCCCTTTGTTCATTTGTTTCTTAAATTCCACATATGAGTGAAATCATGTGGTGTGTGTTTTTCTCTGACTGGCTTATTTTGCTTAGCATTTTTTTTTTTTTAAGATTTTATTTATTTATTTGACAGACAGAGATCACAAGCAGGCAGAGAGGTAGACAGAGAGAGAGAGAGAGAGAGAGAGAGGAGGGGGAAGCAGGCTCCCCGCTGAGCAGAGAGCCCGATGGGGGTTCGATCCCAGGACCCTGGGATCATGACCTGAGCCAAAGGCAGAGGCTTAACCCACTGAGCCACCCAGGCGCCCCTTTGCTTAGCATTCTTGAGGTCCATCCATGTTGTTGCAAATGTCAAGATTTCATTCTTTTTATGGATGAATAATATTCCATTGTGTATATACACCCACCTTTATCCAGTCATCAGTTGATGAACACTTGGGTGCTTCCATAATTTGGCTGTTATAAATAATACTACAATAAGTATAGGGATATATCTATCTTTCTGAATTAGAATTTTAGCATCTTTTATCTATCTTTTTGAATTAGCATTTTATATTTTTTTAATTTTATTTAACAAGGAGAAAGAGAGAGTGTAAGTGCAAATGAGTACAAAGCAGGGGGAGCTGCAAAGGTAGAGGGAGAAGCAGGCCCCCACTGAGTCTAGTGTGGGGCTCAATCCCAGGACTCCAGGACCATGACCTGAGCTGAAGGCAGATACTTAACCAACTGAACCAGCCAGGCACTACATGTTTTTTATTTTTTGGGTAAATACTCAATATTGGAATTACTGAATAACATGGTAATTATATTTTTAATTTTTTGAGGAACCTCCATACTTTGTCCTACAGTGGCTGCACCAATTCCTACCAACTGTGTAAGAGGATTCCCCTTTCTCCACATCCTCACCAATGCCTGTTTGTTCTCATGTTGTTGATTTTAGCCATTCTGACAGATGTGAGGTGACATCTCATTGTGGTTTTGATTTGCATTTTGCTCATGATGAATGATGCTGAACATCTTTTCATGTGTATGTTGGCCATATGGATGTCTATTTTGAAAAAAAAAGTCTCTTCAGGTACTCTACTCACTTTTTAATTGGATTATTATTTTGGGGGGTGTTGATTATATAAATTCTTTATATATTTTGGATACTAACCCTTTATCAGATATGTCATTTGCAAATGTCTTCCCCCATTCTGTGGGTTGCCTTTTTGTTGTTGTAGATTGTTTCCTTTGCTGTGCAGAAGCTTTTAATTTTGATGTAGTCCCAATAGTTTATTTTTGCTTTGTTTCCTTGCCTCAGGAGATATACCTAGAAAAATGTTGCTATAGCCAATTTGAGAGAAATTACTGCCTTTGTTCTCTTCTAGGATTGTTATGGTTTCAGGTCTCACATTCAGGTGATTAATCCATTTTGAGTTTATTTTTGTTTATAAGAAATTGGTCAAGTTTCCTTTTTTTGCATGTACCTGTCCAGTTTTCCTAAGACTATTTTTTGGAAGAGACTTTCTCCCATTGCATATTCTTGCCTCCTTTGTCGAAGATTAATTGACCATATAATGGTGGATTTATTTCTGGGGTCTCTATTCTGTTCCATTGATCTATATTTCTGTTTTTGTGCCAGTTTTGTAGTATAGTTCGACATCTGAGATTGTGATACCTATAGCTCTGTACTTTGTTTTCAAGATTGCTTCATCTATATTTTTTTATGGTTACCTGGAAGCTTTAGGATTATTTGTTCTAGATCTCTGAAAAATGTTGGCATTCTGATAGGGATTGCAATAAATCTAGATTGCCATAGGTAGTGTGCACATATTAGGTCTTTCAGTCCATGAACATGGAATATCTTTCCATTTGTTCGTGTTATCTTCGATTTCTTTCATCAATATTTTATAGCTTTTGGAGGACAGGTCTTTCACTGACTTCATTAAGTTTATTCCTAGAAATATATTATTTTTGGTGTAAATGTAAATGAGATTGTTTTCTTAGTTTCTCTTTTTGTTACTTTTAGTGTGTGGAAATGCAATGGATTTCTGTATATTGATTCTGTAACCTTACTCATTTCATTTATCAGTTCTAGTAATTCTTTGATAGTCTTGAGGGTTTGCTGTATATAGTATCATGTCATATGTAAATAGGGTTAAGTTTTATTTTTCCTTAGCATTTGGGTGACTTTTATTTCTTTTTCTTGTCTGATTGCTGTGGATCAAATATGATGATGAATAAAAATGGTGAGGGTGGACATTCTTGTCTTGTTCCTGATCTTAGGGGAAAAGCTCTCAGGTTTTCACTATCGAGTATAAATATTAACTATGTTTTTTCATATATGACCTTTATTATGTTGAGTCATGTTTCTAAACCTACTTTATTGTGTGTTTTTATCATGAATGGGTTTTGTACTTTAGCAAATGCCGTTTTGACATCTATTGAAATTATCATATGGTTTTTATTCTATTTCTCACTGATGTGATATATCACATTGATTGATACATGAATGTTCAATCACTCTTACATCCCAGGAGTAAATCCTCCTTGATCGTGGTGAATGATTTTTTGAATGTGGTGTTGGAATTGGTTTGCCAGGATTTTGTTGATGATTTTTGTTTCCATGCTCACCAAAGATATTGGCCAGTAGTTCTCTTTTTTTGTGGAGTCTTTATCTGGTTTTGGTATAATGTTGTCTTCATAAAATGAATTTGGAGACTTTCTTTCCTCTTTTAATTTTTGGTAGTTTGATAAGAATTGTAGTAGCTGAGAATTTGGCAGAAATCATCCATGAAGACCTCTGGCCCTGGACTTGATTGCTGGGGATTTTTTAATTACTCATTCTATTTTATTGCTGGTTATTGGGCTGCTCAGATTGTCTATTCCTTCCTCTTTCAGTTTTTATAGTTTATATGTTTGTAGGAATAATTCCATTTCTTTTAGATTGTCCAATTTGTTGGAATATAAGATTTTTTTCATAATAATGCCTTACAATTTTTAAAAAATTTCCCTGGTGTTTATTATTTCTCCTATTTCTTTTCTGATATTGTGTGTTTCCTTTTTCTCTCTCTCGATCTCTGTCTCTATCTTTGAGTCTGGCTAAAGGTTTATTAATTTTCATCTTTTCAAAGAAACTACTGCTTTCATGATCTGTTCTATTTTTTTTTTCCTCTTTCTGCTCTAATCTTTATTATTTCTTCCCTTCTACTAGTTTTGGTTTTTGTTCTTCTTTTAGGTCCCTTACATATAAAGTTAGGTTGTTTGAGATTTTTTTTTTTTTGCTTTTTGAGATAGGCCTTTATTGCTGTAAACTTTCCACTTAGAACAGCTTTTGCTGCTTCCCACAGACTTTGGACAGTAGTTTTAATTTGCATTAGTCTCTATGTATTTTGTCAGTTTCTATTTGATTTCTTGGTTGGTCTATTTATTCTTTAGTAGCATGTTATTTAATCTCCATGTACTTATGTTCTTTCCAGATTGTTTCTTGTGGTTGATTTCTAGTTTCATAGCACTGTGGTTGAAAAGTTGCACTCTGTGACTTCAATCTTTTTGAATTTGTTGAGACTTATCTTATGGCCCAAAACATGATCTGTTCTAGAGAATGTTCCATATGTACTTGAAAAGAATGTGTATTCTGCTGTTATAGGATAGAATGTTCTGAATATGTCTATTAGATCCATCTGGCCCAATGTATCATTCAGTCATTGTTTTCCTTACTGATTTTCTGTTTGGATATCTCCATTGATGTCAGTTGGGTGTTAAAGTCCCCTACAATTATTGTATGACAACTGATTATTTCAGAATATATGATATTTTTATGTTTGTTATTAGCTGCCCTAATATATTTGGGTTCTCCCATGTGCATAAATATTTTTAATTATTATATCTTCTTTCTTACATTTCTTTATTTTAGGATTATACAGTGTCCTTTTTTGATTGTTGTTATAGTCTTTGTTTTAAGGCCTATTTTGTCTGATATAAATATTGATACCTCAACTTTCTTTTCACTTCCATTTGCATTATAAATCCTTTTGCATCTTTTCACTTTCAATTTGCATCTGTCTTTAGGTCAGAAATGAGTCTCGTGTAGGCCACATACAGATGGATATTGCTTTTTCATCCATTCCATTACCCTGTGTCTTTTGATTGAAACATTAAGCCCATTGAAATGCAAAGTTAATTGTTGATAGGTATGTAGTTATAGCCATTTTGCTACTTGTTTTGTTGTTTTGGTAGTTCTCTGTTCCTTTCTTCTCTCACTCTTTTTTCTTGTAGTTTGCTCGCTTTCTTTAGTGATGTACTTGGATTCCTTTCTTTTCATTCTTTGCTACCTAATATCAGTTTTTTTGTTTCTGATTACCATAGGTTTATATATAACATTTCATGCATATAGCAGTCTATGTTTAGTTGATGGTTGCTCCTTTCCCTTCAGGTTTTAGGTATATGGTGTCCTATTTTAGATCCTTTTATTTTGTGAGTCTCTTGACTGATTTTTATAAGTACACTTAATTTACTACTTTCATGCTTCCTACTTTTCTACTCATGCTTACAGTCTTTCCTTTCCACTCAGTGCATCTCTGGCAACATTTCTTGGAGGGTTGGTTTACTGGACACGAATTCCTTTAACTTTTGTCTGGAAAACGATTTATTTCTCCTTATATCTGAATAATACATTGCTGGATGGCATATACTTGGCTGCAGGGTTTTTTTTCTCAGGATTTTGAAAATATCATGCCATTCTTTTCTGACCTGCAGAGCCTCTGCTGAACAATCTGCTGATAGCCCTGTGGGGTTTCCCTTGTATGTTTTTTTCCTCTCTCTACTTTAAAAAATTTCTTTGTCACTACTTTTTGCCATTTTGATTACTATGTGTCTTGGTGTAGCCCTCTTTGAATTGCTTTTGTTGGGGTCTTTCTGTGCCTCCTAAGTCTGGATGTCTGTTTCTTGCCCAAGCTTCGGGAAGTTTTCAACTACTATTTCTTCATATCAATTTTCTGACCCTTTTCTCTCTTTTCCTTCTGAGATTTCTGTAATTCAAGTGTTGTTATGATTGATGGTATTGATGAGTTCCCTTAAGTCAGTTTTCATTTACTATTTTTCTCCCTCCTGTTCAACTTGATTGCTTTCTATTACTCAGTCCTACAGCTTGCTGATCTTCTGCTTCCTCTAATCTACTTTTTATTCTGTCTACTGTATTTTTAATTTCAGTTAATGAGTTCTTCATTTCTGAATGATTCTTTTTCTCTTTGAGAGTCTCATTGAGGTCTTCTACTCTTAAGTTCAGTGAATATCTTTATGTTTAAATTCTCTACCAGGCAAATTTCTTATCTCCATTTCCTTTAGTTCTTCTGCTGTGATTTTGTTTTGTTCTTTCATTTGGGCCATAATCCTTTGTCTCCTCATGTTGTCTAACTCCCTGTGCCTGTTTCTTTGTGTTAGGAAAGTCAGTTATGTCTTCTGCTCTTGAAAGAGGCCTTATAAACAAGAGTTCCTATAGTGCCCTGCATGCAATATTTCATATTCACCAGCACTTGGTACTTCAAGGGTGTTTCTTATGTGTGTTGCTTGTGCCCTTATGTGTGTTTGGTTGATCCCCATTTGCTTTCAGTCTAGTCATCTGCAATGGCTGTCTTTGCCTGTTGTGGGCAGGACTTGGTCCCTGTGTTGTTAGTGGGTCAGACTCACGCTGCCTTGGGTCTGAATTAAATCAGACTAAGCGTTTTCCAGAGATGCAGTAGCATTAAATTGTAGAGTGCTTTTCCTGTGTTTCATTGGTGAGTGGGGCCTGTATTTAGATACATGTCTGCCCCAGCCCACTGCAAGGCTCCAGTTGGACTAGTATGTGTTATCTTTTCCTCTCTCTGGGTCAGGAGTTACATTTGAGTGGATCTGGTTCCTTTCAGGGCTGCTGCTTGCACACTGTTGTGTTTGTGGCAATGCTTTGGATGGGCTCTGGCCAAGAATGTATTAGAGAGGTGAGGTGTGGAGGAGAACATGGGAGTGGGTACATAGTTCCAGCAAGGTCCTTGGCCTGTGCTGTAGGAGGGGACTTTCAGCAACCTAGGAAAACTGCTACCCAGGATTGGAGTGGGCAGATCTTCAGAAGCATGGGGTGGGAGGGGGGGGCAGGGTACTGTTAGCGAGCTAGGTTGAGAATGTTGGCACTGCTCTGGTTTCTGCAAGAGTCCCTGTATTTAGGCTAGGGATTAGGGGAGAGAAAATGGTTTCTGTCAGCTCTTTTGTTCTTGAGGTCTCCCAGAGATCCCTGCCCTTCCAGCCCAAGCTCTGAGATTAGTAAATAAATCTCCTTGTATACCCCATGTGTTTCTGAAACTACTGTTTCTATGTTGTTTCTCAGTGGAGCTGTTGATTGTGCTGTCTCTTTATGGGCAGGGACTCTACCTCCCCACTCTACCAGAACTGAGCCTATTCATTTTTATTTATGGGTGTTAAGCCCCACTAATTATTAGGCCCCTCTGGTTTTCAAAGTTAAATGTTATGAGGATTCATCTTCCTCATACCTAGGTGCCTGGCATAAGTGTCTGCTCCTCTTCCCTCTTTGCACTGTGCCATTTCTTACCACTCATGGGTAGTCCTACAGGTTTGTTTGGCTCCTGAACACATCTCCACCCTTCCTACCCTCTTGGATGTGGCCTCTTCTCTATATTTAGTTGTAGAGAGCCCGTTTTGCCAGTCTTCAGGTCCTTTTCTGCATTATTATTATTATTATTTGTTAACATCTTTTTATTATGTTTAGTTAGCCACTGTATAATACATAATTAGTTTTTGATGTAGTGTTTAGTGATTCATTAGTTAAGTATAGTACCCAGTGCTCATCATAGCACATGCCCTCCTTAGGATTGATGTGGGTGTTGTCTCGTTATATCCACTGGGCAAAGTGAGTTTAGGATCCTCTTACTCTATCATCTTCTCTAGAAGTTACACTTATCTTATGGACTTGGTGGCTCCATTATTGTAGATCTATCTTCTCATGTTCCACAAAGCTTTGTATCACAGCATTGTTTTCTCAGTCATATTCCTAGTGACGGTAGCAAGATCTTGGATTTGACAGGATGAGGAAGCCAAGGCAGAGATCTTGTTTCCCACATGCCTGGCTTTAGATCACCTGTCCCTCTTCTTGAGATGTGAGGGATAAAATACCTAGGATATGTCAAAAATATTTCTAATGCATGAAAAAAAGAAGCATAATTGAACTGGCACCTAAAATTTTTACCATAAGAATTCAATGTTAGCGTATTAATGACAAAAAGTTTATAGAATAAATCCAGCATTTCATTTTCTCAAAACCCCCAAATACTTTACTCATTACAGTAGTGTATAGTTTGTTCATGTTTAGATGTTCCATTTATGAAATTATGATATTGATATTCTAATGATAACTGACTTTTTTTTACAAAAATATTATGTATGGAATGGAGGTTAGAGCAGAGAGAGGACAAGTAATTTAGAAAAAAAAATTAGTAAAATTTTTTAGAGTAACCATTTAGAGCTCGCCTAAACACAAGGAACCACTTTTCCAGAGAGAAAGAGCAAGTCAATGTCCTAACACATGTGAAGTATTTTGAATAGATGTTTTTGTGCTTGTGAAATACATGTTTCTCTATTAATGAGAAGAATGAGTTGTAAATTTTAAAATTCACTTTCTTCAAAACAAGACTTTTGTTCACAAAATAGAGGGGGAACATAATTCATGGAGATGGAATAAGCTTCCTGTAGTAGCCAATTTAATGGGGAAGTGGCTTGGCAAACTTAGTGTTATTGTAAGATAAATATCTGTGGATCTCAGCATGTCTTGCCAGCAGAGGCACTGACTGACTATATTTGTTCCAGAGTATGTTTTCAAGGTTGTTTGTAGAGTGAATAGGCAGATAGTGTCTCACACTGGAGCAAAGAAAAGGGTTATTTACAGCCTTGGAACTAGAGATAGAATCTCCCTGCATAGCTAAGGTCAGCTGTACTTGTCAATAAAATGAAGATAATGTTGACCTCTGGAGCAAATGAATAGGCATGGTTTTACTGTTCATTATAAAAGGCTCGTGTTCCATAAGTTCATAGTTGTTTTCCTGTATTACAGTCCACAGTGTGCAAGTGTCACCTGGCATTCTATCACCATATGGGAGTTGGGGGCTCAGGAAACTGGGAAAGAACATGCTGATACTCTGGCTGCTGCTGTTGCTATGAGTTTTAATAATGTCCTTTGCCCCTGACGCAGGAGTTTCTTGTCTTCTTCCAGCATCCACAGAGTCAGGCAGACATGTTAGCATTCAAGTAAGGCAACCTCTCAGATCTTTGATAGTTTTAGTTGTCAAGGATCCGATGCAGATAGAGACATATTTTCTGTAAAAGAAAGGAGGAGGGTCTTACAGGCCAGTTAATGAGACCTGAGGAAAATCCGTAAGTGTTGGTTGTGAGCATATTAAGCAACTTATGGTCAAGTAGGCAATAAATGATCTGCTAGTCGATTACCTTATAATAAGGAGAAATCGAGGATGTGGTTATAGGCCAAATACCAGAAACTATGTTTAAAGACAGCTCCTCACATGGTGGTGATAGCATGTCTTCACTTCAGTATATGATGACACTTGAATCCTGCATTAAATCCAAATCTTTTTAAACCAAATTACGAAAGTAAATGGGGGAGATCAAGTAGCCCCGTGACAAACCAGTAAATGTAAATTGGGACCCTTCCCATGTGAATGCATATTGCAGTTGACTCTTCTTTTAAAATCAGGGTTGAAAGAGTGCATTAGCAGCACCAGTCACTGAAAACAGATCCCCTTTGGCTTGTTATATCTTTTGCATTTCTATTATCATGTCCAGAACTACGGAGGCTGTAGATGGTATTACTTTCTTCAAACTGTGATAATCTAGAGTAAGTATCCATAAGCCATCTGCCTTTTTCATAGCCCACACAGGGTGGTAATACAGAATTAGTTTTTATCAGTACTCTTGTTTTTTTAGCATGTCACTGGATAAGAGTGTAGTATTTTTTTCTTATCAGGTATTCTGTGTTGCTCCAAATTAACAATATTTAGGCTCAGGCAATTCCAAAGGCTTCCATTTAGCATGGTCAGTTAATACTAGCTTAAGGGCAGTTTTATCTCTCTTCTATTTAAACTATCAGGTAGACTAAGTGTTCCCCAATCAGACATAATAACCATTTTAAGGATACATTCAGGTAATGGAGGTGCAGTTACTTCATATAACATTTGTTTAAACATTCCAGTTACATCCAATTTACTTTAACCCCATCCATAGAAACCTCATGTAGGCTTCCAATCTGTTGTTCTTTTAAAAGGTGTCCTGGTTGTTGCACTATTTTCTCCAGATGGGAGAACTTCCTTGTCAATTTGAAAGTCTTTGTTTTTGGTGGGCTTCATTATACCAACTAGTAGCAAGATTTTCTCTGGGTGGGCAGAAATTCCACTCCCTTTCAGACACTATTTACAGAAATGCATGCATAGAGTATGAAAAGAGGATCATCTATGACCACTGTAAGCAGAAACCAGACAAATGGTTAGAAATTCAGCTGGGATTAAACCTCATTTTGGCATGCGATACTTGTTAAGGAATAATGGCAGCAGCTGGCTGTCCTATGGTTCAACTCCTCCTGCTACCAAATATGCCAGTCTATTATCCATTCAGAGACTGCAGTAAAAGCTCTGCTTACCGCCAACCCCACTGGGGTACCAATTGCTGCAAGGAGGTTTTAGTATCCTTGGAGAAATGTCCCTGAAAAAAAAAAAAAAAAAGAAATTCCCGTGGGAAACCAAAGGAGAATAATTGACTTGTATTTGGGCTCTTATTGCCCTGGAGCTAGATTTATGCTAAGGTGAACAATTAGAAAATGAAAGTCACCCAAAGAATCATAAATACATATTTGAAATTGTCCCCATCAATCTAGAAACCTAGCCTTTTTTGTTAAAATCAGGCAAAAACTAAAATATTGTCGTGACAGTAGAGGAGCAGATGCCTAAGCACAGGATGGAGTCTTTTAAACAACAGCAGCAGCAGCACCACCAAACCAACCATAAAAACCCCACCAGCCACAGTATGAATCAAAACCAAGGGTGCAGAGGCACCTGGGTGGCTCAGTGGGTTAAAGCCTCTGTCTTTGGCTCAGATCATGATCCCAGGCTCCTGGGATTGAGCCCCGAATTGGGCTCTCTGCTGAGCAGGGAGCCTGCTTCCTCCTCTCTCTCTGCCTGCCTCTCTGCCTACTTGTGATCTCTGTCCGTCAAATAAATAAATAAAATATTAAAAAACAAAAACCAAGGGTGCAAATGCTCTAGCACTCATTAGAAATAAGTGTTTCTGTGGCTACTTCTTCAAGGGGTACACAAAAAGTGAAAAAAAAAAAAAAGTCAGGCATGATGATCTTGCTGTTTAATGTAGACCAATAGGACCAAAACATGGAAGGTCATTTAGGTGAGCTGTGATTTGAATGGCTTTCTAAAGCTGAAAGTGAATCTAAAGCCTTCCTTATTGGCATGCTGTTTTCCTCTGTGCCTCATGTTTCTTATCTTTTCTTCTGCTCTGACCTTAGCTGTTTTAGGACTTATATAGGGTGATCAGGTGTCAGGCCAATGTCTTGCTATCTAAAGGGCGGTGTGTGTGGGGGGGGATGAAGACATGCATCCATCCAAGTGTGCTAGGAAACTTTGGGCAGGAAAGGGACTTAAATAATTCTGTTAGATACAAGCACTCAAGTGAGCATTTTATTCTTGGGACAGAGGAGTTTTTGAACACAAATTATGTGGTTTGCCTAGTGTTCATAGTCAGGGAGGGATACTAACATTATCTTGTAGGCCCTTTGGCCTACAAGTAATTCAGTGTACTATTGTCAGGTCTTTTCCATCTGAATTAATAGTAGGAATTGATGTTTTCATATTTGTATTTTTCTATCACATATAGTCAGAGGGCATTCTCCCAATATGGGAGAGCCATATTTGGGGAGAGGTGTTAACGTCTTTGGGGTTCCCCAACTTTAATGACTCCTTTGAGTCCAACTGATGATTTTGCCTGGTGTAGCTCTGTCAAATGGAGGCAGCCTTTACCAGTAGTACCAGTTAGGGTTTTGGACTCTAGCCTCTCTGGCAGGGCTACCAGGCAGACCTCTTTGGAAAAGCAGCTATGAGCTTTTTACTGGGCTCCTGTTGAAACTTAACATCTGCCTCAGGCACTTTGTGATTCTCTAGCCTGATACTTTCTTTCAGAATACATTGACTTAGACTCAGTAATTAGCAAGGTCGGAGGGGTCCAACAAACCTTGTCAAACAGAAATAGTATTATTTAAGAATTCTGCAGTCCGTGCTGTCTGGTCTGCCACTTGAAAGACTGGCAAATAGGGATACCTGGGTGGCTCAGTTGGTTAAGCAGCTGCCTTCGGCTCAGGTCATGATTCCAGTGTCCTGGGATCGAGTCCCACATCGGGCTCCTTGCTCAGCAGGGAGCCTGCTTCTCCCTCTGCCTCTGCCTGCCGCTCTGTCTGCCTGTGCTCGCTCTCTCCCCCTCTCTCTCTGATAAATAAATTAAAAAAAAAAAAAAAAAGAAAGAAAGACTGGCAAATAAAGGCAATTCTCTTTGGGGCCCAAACTGTAGAAACAGATAGTAGCCAATGATTGAATTGGCTGCATCACTCGTATAGATATTCATTGTAAAGGACTGTTATTTGATGAGATTGACTAGAATTATGCTGATAAGCAAGTCTGCACCATCCAGGTTGCCACTGTTGCTATCTAGACCCATCATTCTGGACAGGCCCACATATCCATCATCACAGATTGGGCTCCAAGTAAGGCCTGTACATTTCTGACACACTGTAGTCAGATTTGTGACTCCTGACAAAAGCTGATTCATTTGTCTCACAGCAGTGGAGCCCTTAATTCACAGAGCATGGCTCTTGTTGCTTTGGCAAATTGGCTATCAGACCTTTGACCTCTCTTTGGACTTTCATTGAAGCCTCACTGCTATTAATACTACTTTGGGTTATGGTGCAGCAGTTCAGTCTCATCAGCTGACTGAGCATATTGTTCTGGAACTTGAAAACAATCCATGTCATATTTTCAGTGTTCCAGGCCATTTGCAAAAAGCAGTGCTCCTTTTATTACGAAGGCCACTTAGCAATGGGTTGATAGTTAAGGTATTTGATAGACCTTCCATACTCCCTATCATCTACATGCACTTGATAGTATAAAATTTCTCCAACAAAATTAAACTCAAAAAGGTTTCTCTCTGTCTCAATTTTTCCTGGTCTACACATCTTAGTCATGAACTTCGTTGACTAAATGTTGGCCGTCCCCAGAAGCAAATTATCTCCTCCTGACTTCTTCCTGGGTTAAGTATAATCAGAACAAAAATAGTGGTCATTTATTAAGACTTACTTTGAAAGTTCAGAGTTTTGACTCGGACTGTATCTGTGTAAGATGAATTTTTATTTATGGTAAACCGGGTTGGTATATATTCCTTGGATGACACTCTTGCTAAAAGTAATCTAAAGGACTTAAGCTTAATTCTGACTTGATTACCTGGATTCTCTTGTGGCATTGACATGGTCCTAGATGTTAAGGATGGTTGAGCACTTGGTAGAGCAATAGCTCACTAAGTCCCTCCACAGTGTCACATACAGACCAAAATGGGTCTCTGTAAGTTTGCTTAAAAAATGCTTTATCTCTTTCAGATTGATACTTCTGGATGAATCATCTGGGTGCATATAGGGGATTATAGGAAGGAAAGGTAAAATTGTAGCTATTGACATATGACACACTGGTTTTACGGAGTTAGAAGGAGCTTCTTAGAGGAATAACAGACTCATTATTTAGTGAGTATTTCTGCAATAGGAGTAAACCACTTAAAAGGGTGGAAGAAAATTTATCCCTGCCTTTAGCTAAGTAATCAATGACATTACTTGGCCCTGTAAGATGTTCAGGTTAACCTCAACTCATTAGTCAGAGTTGTTAAGGATGATAGAATTATTCTAGATGTCCTTCTTGTGGGCCAAGAAAGAGTTTGTGTAATTGTTAGTACAATCTACTAAGCCTATATTTATACTTAAGGTGAGGTGAAAAGGTCAATGTGGAAACTTAAAGAGAAAGCCACCTGGCTGTCCATAATGTCACTTTTGATAGGTTAGGGAATTTCTTCATCTGTGATACCGTAGGTCTCACCCTGTTTCTTGACCCTTGCGAGTCTTAAATAAATGCTGTATGAGACAAACTTAATCAATTTTTGCGTCAGTATCTTTCAATGAGATTAGAGTGAAAAACAGACTAGTAGTGTTCTTATTGGAAAATTCACTGGAGCCCAAGACTCTATAGTAACTTGGGGTGGATATTTTGGGGACACAATGCTCCATGGGTTTCTCACATTGCCACACATCTTTTCAAGGGTGGTTACATTATAATAGCCTTGGAAGATAAGCGATAATATTTCCTCATATTCATCTAGGGTAAGAGGGCATAGTTAGTACAGTCATCCTGAACCTGTCTAGTAAAATAAAGACAATGTTATCCTACATAGCAAAAGGCAGACATACTTTGTTCTTTAAAAAAAAGTTCAAATTTGCTAAGGTCAGAGTTGCTTTCCAATAATGCAACATACCTGGGTCTTTTGCATTGCTTTATGGAAATTGTGGAATTGGAATCTCTAAAAACTTCTGATACTCTGTTATTTCTGTGTTTCTGACCTAGGAGTTGTGTCTTCTGCCAGCATCTATGAAACTGGCAGACTAATTTGTTAGCTTGCAAGTAAGTTAAACCTGATACTTTACATTTCTTGGCAGTGAAAATCATCATATTAACCCTCTCTGCTCTTCCAGTTTTGTGCTTTTTTGACGTATCTTACCATGGCTACATGTTAGTATCATCTAGGCAGCTTTTGAAAAATACTTGTGTCATTGATCCATCCAAGATAATTAAAAAAGGGCCTGAGCTTTTATAATTTTTAAAGGCTCCCTAAGTACTGATAACGTATAGTCAGGAATTTCACTAAGCCCTTACTCTTAGAGCTGGATACATTAAGTGTTTGCTATGTAATTCAGCATCATTCTGTAATCCATCATCCATGCTGTCTCAGGCAAATGTAAAGAATCCCAAAATCAATAGTTTATAATAGTGCATTAAATCAGGTTTGTGACTGCTTATGCCTCATAGATGCCTATTGGTCTTCTACAAACTTATTTCCCTGATGTTCCCAGTTTGTTTGTTTGTTTGTTTTCCCACATGTGATTAGACATCTCCTGATGTAGCATGGACTATTGTTAGCCACCCTATAAAAGTCTGGGAATCATCAGCTCGATTTTTACCTCTTGTTAATGATATCACATCTCATTTCATGCTAATCTAGTGTATCTTAATGCCTCATAAGACCCCTGAAGCTTAGTAGCAAATAGTCTTGGCTACTAGTGCTTGCCTTCTGTTATCTCAGATGGACTTTAAGCCTGGAATGGAAGTTTTGAATGACTACTAAAGTGTTAAGTGGCTTTACACGGAGAGACCTAGATGCTTATTAACCGGTCAGAATTGATCTAAATCAATATAACATATACAGTTCTATAAGAGTTGAAGTGCAAGGAAGTTATGAAGTTACATTTCTTTAGTTTTGGAAATCACAACAGATGTAGTTTTGGGCTTTTTAAAACTGAGGTCAAGTTTTTAGAATAAACATCTTCCTTATTTAGATTATGCCAAGAACTCAGGGATTGTAGTCCCAAAAAATTGGGGAGAGGCATATGGTCATTGGTCCACTGGGGAGACTGCAAAGGTGCTCCTGGTTGATGTCCAGTGGCTTGGCTGATAAATGGATTCCCTCCTTATGTATATGACCTCAGCATAGGCCCTCATCTCTCCTAAGTGTGCTATGCCTGGTATCAATACTCCATAGGATTTCATATAGCCTCCCACTTGAAGTCTTGCCAGCTCAGGGCCCCACATTAGAGGAGTGTAAGACTCTGGCACATGGGGAAAAATATCTTCCCATTTTTTTTCCTCTTTTTGGGGGAACCAATTATATTGGTCTTGTCTGGCCACCAGTCCCCAGTTCCTGGAGCCATGCCCAATCTAGACAGTCCTGCCTAACTCTGTCTCAAGTCTCATTTTTCATAATCAGTGGCCAATTCTTTCAACTCTGGAAATTATCATTTATATATTCTTTTTTTTTTTTTAAGACTTTATTTTTTATTTGACAGAGAGAGACGCAGTGAGAGAGGGAACACAAGCAGGGGGAGTGGGAGAGGGAGAAGCAAGCTTCCTACTGAGCAGAGAGCTTGATGCCGGGCTCAGTCCCAGGACTCTGGGATCATGACCTGAGCCTAAGGCAGATGCTTAACGACTGAGCCACACAGGCGCCCCTCATTTAGATATTCTGATCTAAAACTCTTTCCTTTCTCAGGAGGGAGGGGGGGGAATATTCTCAACTGTCAACAATTAATTTACTACAAAGAAAAGTAGCTATCATTAGTTTCTCAATGAGATTTTGTGCCACTCAAAATTTTCATTGAATCATTCTGCTACAGAATGAGTTTATATAGGTGTGTTTAGTTGTATATGATGAACAAAAGTATAACAAAAATCAAGCTAGAGGTGAATTAAGAACCTAGGACTTATTGTAAAGAAACTAGCCATAATCACAGAATGTAGAATAAAGGGGATAAAGAAAATAGGGTTATGGTTAACTTAACAATGTTATCAATGTATAAAGAACAAAGAATTTAAGTACATTAAAATCACTTAATCCTGCATCCAAATTGGTATGTACCAACTACATAGAGACCTAGGCAGATCTAGTGTTAGGTTATTATAATATCTGAATAAATTTTGGTAACATTAAAGTTGGAATAAAACTTGTATAAGATAAAATAATAATAAATAGCTTCGTTGGAAACCAAAATAAGAAAGTAGTATTACCATCAAGAAGATACTTGGCGTGTAAAGTAAACCCTTGTAGCTACATGTGTGACAATAACGTTAACTTGAATGCTTGTTAAATGCAGTTATTGTGTTAGACATTGTGGGGAATGCAGAAATGAGGAATAAAGGAATGTTGCAAACAGGGACTCACATTATAATGATAAAGACCTATTCCTACACAAGTTCTCTAAGTAAGACTAAGTACAATAGAGGTCCTGTAATCAGTGTAAAAATCAGACTTTGACAAAAGTTAAAGGTGTGACTTGATTAAGAACTTAAAATTAGACATAGTTTTACAAGTAGTGTGGCATGGTAAGATGAGTGTATTGACACATGCTTGATCAGTTAATACAATCAAAGCTCACTATTTGATCTGGTATTAAGTAGCAGAGGTTGCAGTTAAGTTGTTAAGTGAGAGTCATTCAGACCTATTTAGCATGTCTAATAATGTGCTAGTAAAGTGGATCCCAGATGTCTTTTGGTAGGAGTACCTTGTCTTTCCAGATATGACTTTTCTTGGATAATTATCCTTAATTCATGAGGAAATAGGGTAAGAGATAGACAGCAAACAAGAATAGGGAAGGATAGTCTCGTTTAGGTTTTCCTAGCTCTCATTGCTGTGCCCCTCCTTTCCAGCACAAGCTGACAAGACAGATTTCATGAGAAGGTGTAGCACAATTAGGGAAATAAGCATTGTAGGTACTGGAATGACAAGCTATTTCTGAGAGGGAGAAAAAGGCAGTCTGTTTACTTTTGTTTGAAAATTGGAATTGTTTGGATTGAGGGGTGCAAGAACTTCAAAAGGGTTACATAGAGGAGTGCTGGCAGAAGCCCAGGGGAACTGGTACTCGGTATTTCCTGGGAAGGTTAGAAACGGGATGGATGGTGTGCATCTGTAAGATGCCCCCTGGTTGCCCTCAGAATATTAGAGAAAGCCCTTGGTGGTTGTCTGGTTGATTAGGTCATGTACAATCAGTGAGTCAGGAACTTTGGTCTCATTAATATCCAAAGAAAGAAAAGCTTGGGAAGAGCTAGGCTGCTGTACAGTTCATAGGAGATCAGTAGAGTGGTTATGTTTCCTGAAAATCTATTCAACAAATTAAACCAGTCATGAAAATACAAATTCTAGGTCCTCTTTTCATGTCACTTTCAAGTTATAGGTCCAACGGGGAGGGGAGGTCTCCTCTTCAGCCCACCATGCCTCCAGAGACAAAGGGGCTTTTTGAGAACTGTTGGCATTTTTTTAGGTGCATGGAATGCATGGAAAGGACACAGAATACTCAGTTACAGAAATCTATTTTTTTTATTTCTGCAAACTAGATTTAGGGCAGGTATTCCAGCTGATGAGCCGTTAATAAAACTTTGTCGCTTTTACTGCTTTCTGTAGTTATAAAAAGTAGAAATATAACAATCAATCAGGTGTTATTTAAATGGCCATAAAGAGGTGAAAGAATGAAGAAAGTGGTCCACAAGTTCTGGAAAGGTCAGAGGTCAACTGTAACAGCAGGTCTACCAGACTTTATTTTCAGTCTGCATTGACATAGTGGATTTCTTTGAGTAGAACCATGGGATATAACTTCTTTCCTCCCACCAGCAAATATTTCTGGGCTTTGGGATCAGACAAAGAAAATGATATTAAATTCCCTCTTTTTCTTTTGATAAGGCACAACAATGTATCACTATGTATTCTGTCATTACACTTTACTCTTTCTATTGCCTTAGGTCTGTATGAATAATAGGAATATCTTTTATCTCACTGGTAAAGAATTTTTTTCAGACTGTCAAGAAGCCCCAACTGTGTAGGAATAAAAATGGTGCAAAGAGAAAATATACTTGGTAAATTAAGTGACCGGGCTCTCCTATTTAACATTTTAAAAATGTCCTTCTGCATTAGAACAAGACTGACACGTCATTAATCTCTCAGTTAAGACCCCCAAAAGACTTCCTCTTCTAGGAACAAAATCTTAATGGTCCTTCAGGAGGGAGTTTTCTGGTGAAGGCCATTTGGTATCTTCTACCATCAGAGTTTGGAGCAGAGATGAAAATGCAGAGGAATGTATTTGTAAGACACATATTTGTGGGTTGGGTTGCTACATTTAAGCTAGAATTCTTACATGTACTTTTCTTCACAAATCCTTCTTTACTCACTTATTGTTAACTTGGAACTGAAATTTCATAATAGTATGGAAATGAGGAGAAGGCTGACTCATATTTAGGAGTCAATATGGAGAGTTATGAGGTGTACCTTTGGGTGCGAATCATGGAGTTAACCCCTAGAAGCAAAGAGGGAATATGCATCTGACAGGCAAAATACCCCGGTTGTCCTATACTGGTTGAAAGCATGGACTTTGGAGTCAGGCCTGTACTAGAAGGCCAGCTCCAACACTTACTAGTTCTGTGACCCTGAGCAAGATACTGAAACTCTCCAAGGTTCAGTTTCTTTATCTCTAAACTCAAGATAATAGTACTTAGCTTTTAAGGGTGCACTGAGCTAAGGCATATCGTGTATTTAACACATTGTCTGGAATGGATTAATTACCCAAATATTGGTAGTTCCTACTGTTACTACCAGTGTTGCTATTGATGTAAATATAATTACTATAACCATGAGTAGTATTGAGGAGGAGGAGGAGGAAGGAGTAAAAGCAGTATCTAAGCTTAGCTAAAAGGAGAAGTGTTAGAGGGCAGCAGATTAGCTTTCCTTGTTTGCATTTTACTTCAATCATGAAATATGTTTACCTCTTTCTTGTACTCTCTGCTTTCTCATTTTGGTCATATTGAAATAGAGAAGTAAAAAATTAGACACCATTCATCATTTTACTTTGAATAAAACTTATTCAAGGCATGGTGTTATCTTTCCCAGTTCTGACAATTAAAAACATGAATCTATAATTATCAAATGAAAGACTTTGTCTCCTGTGCCAGGAGTTTTTGGCAGTGTGAAGCAAACAGAAAAGCAAATATTGCTTTACACTCGAAGCCATGCTCTTCAGAAGATGATTCCTGAAGCACCTGCAACCATGGCTGTTCTACAATAAACACTTAAAACATTGGTATAAATGTGTTCCAATTATTTCAGGTTTGACTGCAAGAAGGAAGCTGGTGATGAGAGAGTGTGGTATTGGCTTCATTCACTTGGCTTGTGTTCTTCTTGGTCACTCTTTCTAGCTTTGAAGTGTCCAGTCCTCCTGCTCTTAGCTTTCTTGTACACTCAGGAGAAGGTCAGCTGAGAGGAGGTGGTGAGAGTCTGGTCCATGGAAGTTGCTGGGTGCAGAGGAAGAAACTGCAGACTTGGGCTCTAGGCCAGCGATCACAAACTGAAATTCCTCCAGAGGCTGGGCAGATAGGGAGACCATGTGTAAGATGCCTGGGTGTGCTGAGGGAACTGGAGAAATGCAGTTCCTATGGAAAGGGGCCTGGTAGGAATATGGTTCATTCCTAGAGATCTCAACCACCAAGAAAAGTAGAAATCAAGATTTTTTGTTTAAAAAAAAGTTTGCTGATTTTTAAAATGTGGGCAATGTATTCAGTTAAAAAAAAAAAACAAAACAAAACCCATAAAACATGTTGACAGTTTAGTCTTTAGCTCTCTGCTTTGTAACTTTTAGGTCTTAAATTGTAGAGCAAGGGTAGCCAAAATATTCTGTCCTAAGAATTAAATTTCTCCTGTACTCATATGATGAAATGGATAAAACTCTACATGGTGTGAAGGGAAACTGCACTCTTGAAGCTAACTTTAGGTATGAGGATGTTCAGTAAATTAGAGACCAAAAATTCTGGCTATATAAAACTGACACTATTTATCAGGATGATTTTATTGCAAGGAAGTGGCACAGCATGGTGTTTTAGAATCCCTCTCTTGGTTTTATGTGATGAGACACAGTGGTTTTTTCATGGACTGTAACCAGTGTAGTAAAATGTAGCTTGTATACTGATACAATTTAATGTTAAAACAAAATGATGGAATGTTTATAAAATTTTAATCTCTATATAGTAATCACTGTTTTGTTAGGAATATTTTTTTAAGCCAGTGCTCATTACTTTCAGTTTTTGGATTGGATACTGATTTTTTAATTCAAATGAGTTACAGAGTTTTTGTTTGTTTGTTTGTTTGTTTGTTTTGGAATTAAAGAGTACTTAAGATGTTTTTGTTTTTCATACTTGTCATTATTCAAACTTGAAAGTTTTCAGATTTTATTTAGACAATACTAATCATTGTGTTTAATTGTATTTTATTAAAGAAATAAAAAACATCAGTTTTGGTTGTTTCCTTTGCCATATAGAAGCTTTTTATTTTGATGTACTCCCAATAGTTTATTTTTGCTTTTGTTTCCCTTGCCTCGGGAGATATACATAGAAAAATGTTGCTACAGCCAATGTCAGAGAAATTACTGGTTGTGTTCTCCTCTAGGATTATTATGTTTTTAGGCCTCACATTTAGGTGTTTAATCCATTTTACTTTTGTGTGTGGTATAAGAAATTGGTCCAGTTTCATTTGAGTGTAGCTGTCTAGTTTTCCCAACGTCATTTATTGAAGAGACAGTCTTTTCCCATTGCATATTCTTGCCTTCTTGGTTGAAGATTAATTGATCATATAATTGTGGGTTTACTTCTGGATGTTCCATTCTGTTTTATAGAGCTATGTATTTTTTTTTTTTGCATCTGTAACATGCTGATTTGATTACTACAGCTTTGTAATATATCTTGAAATCTGAAATTGTGATACCTTCAGTTTTGTTTTCTTTTTCAAGTTTACTCTGGTTATTTGGGGTCTTTTCTGGTTCCATACACATTTTAGATTGCTTGTTCTAGTTCTGTGAAAAATGCTGTCTGTATTTAATAGGGATTGCATTAAATCTGTAGATTGCTTCAGAGAGTATGAGCATTTTAACAATATCAAGTCTTCCAGTCTATGAGCATGAATTATCTTTCCATTCATTTGTGTTGTCTTCTATTTTGTTCATCAGTGTTTTATAATTTTTGGAGGAAAGGTATTTTACCTTTTTGGAAAGTTTATTCCTAGGTATTTTATTCTTTTTGGTGCAATTGTAAATGGGATTGTTCTATTGGTATCTCTTTCTGCTGCTTCATTATTAGTGTATAGAAATGCAACAGATTTCTGTATGTTGTTTTTGTATCCTGTGACCTTACTGAATTCGTTTATCAGTTCTAGCATTTTTTTTTTTTTGGGTGGAGTCTGTAGGGTTTTCTATATATACAATCATGTTATTTGCAAATAGTGAAAATTTTACTTTTTCCTTAGCCATTTGGATATCTTTTGTTTCTCCTGTTTGAGTGCTGTGGCTAGGACTTCCAATATGATGTTGAAAAAAAGTGGCAAGAGTGGAACCCTTGGGGCGCCTGGGTGGCTCAGTGGATTAAAGCCTTTGCCTTTGCTCAGATCATGATCTCAGGATCCTGGGATCAAGCCCCACATCAGGCTCCTTGCTCAGCAGGGAGCCTGCTTCTTCCTTTCTCTCTGCCTGCCTCTCTGCCTACTTGTGATCTCTGTCTGTCAAATAAATAAATAAAAATCTTAAAAAAAAAAAAGAAAGAAAGAGTGGAACCCTTGTCTGTTCCTTATCTTAGGGGAAAAACTGTTTCTCACCATTAAACATGACATTACTTGTGATTTTTTCACATATGGTCTTTATTATGTTGAGGTATGTTCCATCTAAATCTATTGTGTTGAGTTTTTTTTTAATCATAAATGGTTGTTGTGCATTGTCAAATCCCTTTTCTGCATCTGTTGAAATGATCATATGGTTTTTATCCTTTCTCTTGTTGATGTGATGTATCATGTCAAGTGATTTGTGGATATTGATCCACCCTAGCATCTTAGGTATGAATCCTGCTTGATCAAGGTCAATGATCTTTTCCGTGTGTTGTTGGACTAGGTTTGCTAATATTTTGTTGAGGATATTTGCCTCCATATTCCTTAGAGATATTGGTCTATGATTTTTTTTTTTGTAGTGTCTTTGGTTTTGTCTCAGTATTTGGACAGTAATGCTGTCCTCATAGAATTAATGTGGAAAATTTCTTTCCTCTTGTACTTTTTGGAATAGTTTGAGAGAATAGATATTCTTTCAAAAGAATATCTTGCATTCATTCATTTATTCATTCTCTTCCTTCTTTCCTTCCTTTCTTGTCTCGCTAAAGACTTATGAATTTTATTGATAATTTTGAAGAACTACCTCCTGGTTTCATTGACCTATTGGTTTTATTGTTATTGTTTCTATTTTATTTCTGTTCTAATCTTCAATATTTCCTTTCTTCTACTGATTTTGGGTTTTGTTTGTTCTTCTTTTTCTTGCTCCCTTAGGTGAGGATTAGGTTGTTTGCAATTTTTCTTGCTTCCTGAGGTAGGTCTGTATTGCTACAAACTTCTTAGAACATCTTTTGCTGCATCCCAAAGATTTTGTACCATTGTGTTTTCATTAATCTCCAGGTATTTTTTTTTAATTTCCTCTTTGATTTCTTGAATGACCCATTCATTGCTTAGTATCATGTTATTTAACCTCCATGTATTTGTAAACTTTCCAGATTTTTTTCCTTGGGGTTGATTTCTAGTTTCTTACCACTGTGGTTGGAAAAAATGCATGGTATTCCTTCAGTCTTACTGAATTTGTTGAGACTTGTTTGTGGCCTGATATGTGATCTATTCTGGAGAATATTCCTTGTATACTTAAGAAGAATATGTATTTTGTTTTAAGGTCAAGTATTTTAAATATACCTGTTAGATTCATTTTGTTCACTGTGTCTTTCAAAACCATAGTTTCATTGTTGATTTTTCTGTTTGGATGAGCTATTTATTGATATAAGTGGAGTTTTAAAGTCCCCCCACTATTATTGTATTTCTTTTTTTTTTTTTCTTTTTAAGTGATTTTTTTTCCAATTTATTTATTTTCAGAAAAACAGTATTCATTATTTTTTCACCACACCCAGTGCTCCATGCAAGCCATGCCCTCTATAATACCCACCACCTGGTACCCCAACCTCCCACCCCCCCCCACCACTTCAAACCCCTCAGATTGTTTTTCAGAGTCCATAGTCTCTCATGGTTCATCTCCCCTTCCAATTTACCCAAAAGCACATACCCTCCCCAATGTCTATAACCCTACCCCCCTTCTCCCAACCCCCCTCTCCCCAGCAACCCACAGTTTGTTTCGTGAGATTAAGAGTCACTTAATTACTTCCTTTATGTTTGTTATTACCTGCTTTTATGTATTTGGGTGGTCCTGTGTTGGGTACAGAAATATTTACAATTGTTGTATTTTTTTTTGTTGGATTGTTCCCTTTATGGTTATATAGTGTCCTTTGTCTCTTGTTACTTTTTAGTCTATTTTGTCTGATATAAATATTGCTACTTTTCCTTTCTTTTCATATCAATTGGCATGATAAAGGTTCTCCATCTCCTACCTTTCAATCTCCATGTGTCTTTAGTTTTGAAATAGTCTTTTGTACATAGATGGGTCTTGCTTTTTTTTTTTTTAAATTAACATATAATGTATATAGATGGGTCTTGCTTTTTTTAAATTAACATATAATGTATTATTTGTTTCAGGGGTACAGGTCTGTGATTCTTCAGTCTTACACAATGACTTACACATCAGTTTTACACAATTCACAACACTCACCATAGATTTACATAGACTTACACATCAGTCTTACACAATTCACAGCACTCACCATAGCATATACCCTCCCCAATGTCTGTCACCTAGCTATCCCATGCCTCCCACCCCCCATCACTCCTATCTCCTTCTCTGGTTTCATCTTGTTTCATTTTTTCCCTCACTTCCCCTATGGTCCTCTGTCTTGTTTCTCAAATTCCTCCTATCAGTGAGATCATATAATTGTCTTTCTCTGATTGACTTATTTCACTTAGCACAATACCCTCTAGTTCCATCCACATTGTTGCAAATGTGGGTCTTGCTTTTTTATTCATCTCATTACCCTACGTCTTTTAATTGGAGTGTTTAGTCCATTTACATTCAAAATATTATTGATAGGTATGTAATTCCATTTTTTTACCTCTTTTAATTTTTAAAAAAATTTTTCTCTGTTCCTTTCTTCTTTTACTCTCTTCTCTCATAGTTTACTGGCTTTCTTTAGTGTTATACTTGGATTGGATTCCTTTATTTTTTATCCATCACCAGTTTTTGACTTGTGGTTATTATTAGGTTTATATATAACGTCTTATGCACATAGCAGTTTGTATTAAGCTAATAGTCACTTAAGTTTGAGCCCATTCTTTACTTTTCTTCCCCCAGTTTTAGGTATATGATTTTCTACTTTAGATCTTTTTTATTTTGGGAATTGGTTGTCTGATTTATATAGATATACTTATTTTTACTGCTTTTGTGCTTCCTACTTTTCTTATTCCTGCTTATGGTCCTTCCTTTCCACTCCTAGTCCCCTTTAACATTTTTTGTAGGGTTGGTTATATGGTAATAAATTCCTTTAATTTTTGTTTGTCCAGGAAACTTTTTATGTCTCCTTCCATTCTGAATGATAACCTGCTGAGAGTATTTTTGGCTGAAGGTTTTTTTTCTTTTAGTGCTTTGAATATATCATGCCACTGTCTTCTAGCCTGCAAAGTTTTTCACAAAAATCAGCCTTATGGGGTTTGCCTTGTATGTAACTGTTTTTTCTCCTGCTGTCTTAAAAATTCTCTTTGTCAGTACTTTTTGCCCTTTTCATTAGCATGTGTCTTGGTGTGGATCTCCTTAGACTGAAAATACTGGGGCCTCTTTGTACCTCCTGGATCTGAACATCTGTTTCTTTCCCCAGATTAGGGAAGTTTTTAGCTATTATTTCTTCAAATCAATTTCCTGCCCTCCCTTTCTCAATATTTTGCATCTGGAATCCGTATAATGCAAGTGTTACTATGCTTGATGGTGTTGCTGTGTTCCCTTAGTCAATTTTCATTTATTATTACTTTTTCTCTCTCCTGTTCAGCTTAACTGCTTTCCATTACTCTGTCCTTCAGTCACTGATTTGTTCTTTTGTTTCCTTTAGTCTAATATTTATTTTTCCTAGTGTACTTTTGTTATGGAGTTGTTCATCTCTTGTTCTTCCTTGTTTTCTATCTCTTTGTTGGGCCTTCACTGAGGTCCTCCACTGTTATCAAGTCAGTGGGTATTTTTATGACTATTACTTTAAATTCTCTATCAGACATATTTCTTAACTTCATTTCCTTTAGCTCTCTTGCTGTGATTTTGTTCTCATTTTTTTCATTTGGAAATAATTGTCTCATGTTTAACCCTGTGTCTGTTTTCTGTTGTCAAGAAAGTCAAGTTTGTCTCCTGCTCTTTAAAGTAGTAGCACTATAAGGAAGAGGCCCTATAGTGCCTTGCAATGTCATTCCCCCTATTCACCAGAACCTCATACTTTCAATGTGTCTTCTGTGTGTATGTGTGTGTGTGTGTGTACCTTGCTGTTGTTGCTGAGCCCCATTTGCTTTCAATCTATTCATCTGCAGTGACTCTCTTTGTTGTGGGCAGGGTTTGTCCTATGTTAGTGGGCCAGTCAAGTTGCCCTGGGCTGCATTGAGTCAGACTGTGCATTTCCCAGAGATGCAGTAGCACTGAACTGCAGTGTGCTTTCTCTGTGTTGTCCACTTAGGAGTGTTTAGTTGGTGAGTGGGCCTGCAGTTAGACCAGATGTCTGTCCCAGCCCATTGCTGAAGGTGCAGTGGGATTGTTGTTTCCCTTCTTCCTAGGGGAAGAGTCACTTAGAAGTGATGGGGACACCTTTTGGGGCTCTTTGCACAGTGTCATGTTTGTGGCACCATTTTGGATATGCTCCAGCCAAGGGCATTATCAGAGGGTGCAGGATCACAGGTGAGTGCAGGAATGGTGCATGCAGTTTCAGTGCCTTTGGTTCTAGCAAGGTCCATGCGGGTCTCCTGCAGGAGGGGATCTGCAACCACTTGGGAAAACTGCTCAGTCCTGCTGGGTTGGAGGGAGGGAGAAGTGTGTTGGGGTGCACAAGGCAAACTGCTAACAAGCTAGGTAGATTGTTGGTGCTGAGCTAGTTCCCACAGGTGTCCATGTATCTAGGCTGGGTGGTGGGGCAGGGAAAATGGTGCCTGCTAGCTCTTTTGTTCTTTGAGAGGTCTTTCAAAGATCCCTGCTCTTCCAGCACAAGCTCTAAGATTATCAAATAAACCTCTTTCCTGTATATCCCATATGTTTTTCAGATGGTTGCTTCTGTACCATCTTAGTGGGGTTGTTTATTGTGCTCTTTTTAACAATGGGGACTTTACCCTCTCCCTTCTTACAGAGCCAAACTCACTTATTTTTAAGTTCTAGGTGTTAAACTCCTGTGATTATTAGGACCTCTGATTTTCATAGCCAAATGTTAGGGGAATTTAGTTTCCTCATGCCTGGGGTGCCATGTATGGATACCTACTCTTCTTGCTACTCCACCCCTGTGGTGGCCCTGCCACCCATGGATTATTTCATAGGTTTGTTTGGCTCCTGACTTCTACCATTCCTACCTTCTTGGATGTGGCCTCTTGTCTACATTTAGCTGTAGTTTCAGCAGGAAAAATCCTGCCTACCTTTGTTTTTTTTTTTTTTTTTTTTTTTCATGGTTATTTACACTGATCTGGTTGTTATCTAGTTATCACATTATCCAAGGGACAATGTGAGTTTACTATTCTCCTACTCTGCCATTTTCCCTGGAAGTTTGTTGAGGTATCTTTTAATGTTATATTTTATGGAATTGGCTTTCTATTTTATTTTTGTAAAAAGTAATTTTAACTCTTTAGTATCTATCCTTCCTAACAATGGCATGTTAAAAATTTAATAATGTTGCCTTTACTAATAGGAGTTAATCCTATTGTTTCTCTCAGGAATGAAAATCACAGAACTTGTGATAAAACTGAATAAAAAGTGACCAAAGCTCTAGGTAAGAGAAGAAACTTAATTTTTAGTTTCCCAAATTAAGGTTTAATTTCTGTAAAGTGGCTTTAAAAATGAAGCAAAATTATAAATAATGAGATGAGGGGAAAATGGTGGGGGTAAGCTCATTGTTCTTTGTCTCTGAACACTCAGTGGTTTGATTCTGAATGGTTTTTGAGCAAGTTTTATTCACTTCTATGAGGAATATTAGAAAAATGTGTAACATAATCCAGGATACTTTCAAAATACATAATGGCTATAAGGAAATGAGGAGAAAATGATAATGAGCAACAACAGATGTTTCATTCTTGGAAGAGTAATGAGAGATAGAAATAGCATCTTGGAGAAAGTAAAAGGATTTTATCACCAATTTTTCAAGAATTCAGCAAGATATTTCACAAATATGTGTGACTTTTAAAACCAAAATATGAGAAAAAGATGCATATCCATCTATAAGCATCAGGAAGTATGTTGGGCCCAATGATATGCATTGATGGACCAGGCAAAAGCCACAAGATTCTGCTTAATAGCATGTTTCTGATCTGAAATTACATCATAATAAATTAATCATTTGGATTAAAGTGCAAATATTGTATTTTACTGTGTAAATGTACATTTCTCTGTGAGTGACAACATATCCCTTTTATTTTATTTTATATTTTGTTTTATTTTAAAAAATATCTTAGAGAGAGAAAGAGAGAGAATGAGCAGGGGTAGAGGGAGAGGGAGAAGCAGCTATCCCAGGACCCTGGGATCATGAACTTAGCCGAAGGCAGGTACTCAACCACCTTAGCCACCCAGACATCCCCATATATCCTTTTTAGAGCTAGTTTTTCCACACTGATGACTTAATAGGAAAATGCAAAAGAATAATTGGTTGAAAAGCAACAGCATGTTTCATAGGGTAAAAAAGGTACAATGTGGGTTTGTATCAATGAGGAAAATTATATCCTGTCTCTGAATACCATTGGAATATCTTACTAAATCCATTCATGATGGACATTGGATATCTTGGAAATGATATTATAAGACAGGAGGAAGAGTCAAGGAAAGGTGAGTAGTAAGATGAAGACTAATCTCTCACCATTTGTTTTAGTCTGCTCAGTCTTACTATGTGGGGAAAAATATTGATGCAAATGTCTCTGAGCTGCTGCTTTGGTACTTCCCAAACCCCACCCTTGCCTCTGACAACAGTTAAAGACAGCCAATAGTTACTATTTACTTTGCTGATGTTGTTATTGTTGTTTATCTTGACTTAAACAATAGAAACTTAAGTTTTTTGAGGCTGAAAGTCCAAGATCAAGATGCCATCAGGGTTGGTTTTGTCTGAGACCTCTCTCTTTGGCTTCCAAACAGCCACATTCTAACTATATCCTCATATGGCCTTTTCTTTGTGCATACATATTCCTGTTGACTCTTCCTCTTTTTTTTATTTCCAGTTTTACTGGAAAAATTTATATATATATATAAATTTTGTAAAAAGTATATATTATATATATAATATATATATTTAGCTAACACCCATTTTCACATACAGAGAAAAAAATTTCTGTGATGAGAACTCACAAGATATAATCTCTTAACAATTTTCCTATATATCATAGAGCAGTGTGTGCTATAGTCATCATGTTGTATATTACATCTCCAGTACTTATTTATCTAATAACAGGAAATTTGTACCTTTTGACCAACTTCCTTCATCCCCCCCCCCCTTGCCTTTGGTAACCATCAGTCTGATCCTTCTTTTCTACGAGTTTTTATTTTTTTTTTTAAGATTCTATATATGAGTGAAATCATGGAGTATATGTTTTCCTTGTCTGACTTATTTTACTTATTATAATGCCTTCTGGTTTCATCCATGTTGTTACAGATAGTATGATTTTCTTGTTGTTTTTTTTTTTTTCTTCATGGCTGAATAACATTCCTGTGTGTGTCTTTGTGTGTATCACAACTTTATTCATGCATCCATTGATGGACATTTAAGTTGTTTTCCTGTCTTGGCTATTGTAAATAATGTTTCTGTGAACATAAATGAGCACATATCTTTTTGAATTATGGTTTTTATTTCAGATGCATTTCCAGAAGTAGAATTGGTGGTAGTTTTATTTTTAATATTTTGAGGATCCTCCATACTATTTTCCATAGTGGTTGTACCAATTTACAATCCCTTGAACAGTGCAAAAGTGTTCCCTTTTATTCACATCTACACCAGCATTGGTTCCGTTGTTCTTTTGATGGCCTGAGGATAATAACTCATTGTGGATTTAACTGGTGGATTAGGCCACCAGTTTTACTCTGTGGGTGACGTTAACTGTGGTCTGGGGTCTGTTCATGTGCCACTCTACATTAGGCTGTTGAATGGGCTATGCAGGTTCCCATGTGCTGTGGTTAGGTTTCCTGGTAGGACAGCCTGAAGGCTGGTTTAGTGATAAATGAGGCACAGAGGGTGAAGAAGCTCTAAAGATAGTAAAGCTATTGTTGTCCTTTTTAAAAATTAAAAAAAAATTTTTTTAGATTTTATTTATTTACTTAGAAAAAACAAGCCGGGAGAGAGGGAGGTGGGGTAAGAGGGTAGGTAGGGAGGAGGAGGCTCCCTACTGAGCAAAGTGTCAGATGTGAGACTTGATTCCAGGACCCAAAGGACTGAGCTAGCCAAGTGACCCAAGATCTTTGTTGTCCTAATGCAAGTTGATCCCCACTTCCAAGTTCTTGAAATAAATAAGGCCATTGGCTTTGTTCTTCCAATTCTCAGTTCTGCCTACCTGCCTTCCTTGGCTTAAGTGACTGGGTCACATTGCTTCCAGGAATCATGGATGGGCTCCCTTTCTGGTCAGATGGAGTTGGAAGACAGTCTCCACAGCACGTGGGGTTATGTCTTAGCTCCCTTGCCTGGGTGCAAGGGAGAAGGGGCTTCTCTGGGCTACCTTATTTCCCAAAATGACTTCCGGTTGGGAGGGATCAGGAATTACCCTCAGCCTTGGCTATGAAATAATCCCTCTGTGCATAGCATGGGAATACTCCACCAGGAACTGTCTTTGCTGTGGTTGTGTTCAGCTCTGCGTGTCCTCCTTTTGGCTCTAATAGCCAAAGCACTGCTTCCAGGAGTTATCACTAGTCTTTCTGGTCAGATAGGGCCAGAAGACACTCTACATGGCAGGTGCAGCTATGACTCAACTCCTTGCGCAGACAGGAATAAACTGGGCTTTTGGGCCCTCTAAATTCCTCATCCTTGTATCTGAATTGGGTAGATATACACTCTGCTAAAATCCCTCATCTGAGTATGCCCCTTGCATAGTTTTGCAGAGGAGCAAAGCTGTTGGTTGGGATTATGACTTGGGCACTGCAAGTGTAAACCAGATCTGGCAAGATCCATGTGCTAGTTGTTGCAAGTCCCTCCACCATTCTCTGTCACAGTCAGATTTCCGGTGGCTGGACCTTACATATACCTTTGCAGTCCCTGTGTTGCAATATTAGAATAGGGGGGAAGTTGGAAGTGGAGACAAACCATGAGAGACTGTGGACTCTGGAAACAAACTGAGGGTTTTGGAGGGGGAGGAGAGTGGGTGGTTGGGTGAGCCTGGTCGTAGTTATTATGGAGGGCACATATTGCATGGGTGTGGTGCAAAAACAGTGAATTCTGGAACGCTGAAAAAAAAAAAAAAGGATAGTGGCTTCTGTGGAGCAACCCATAATTCTGGGAGTAGATGCTAGTTGTCCATCTGGGTTCTCTTTTCTCACTGGAGGAATGCAAGTTCATGGGAGACCTTTCTTCTGTGTGGTGCTGCCCTAGCCTCATGGCACAGGTGAGTTGGGGGGGAATGTAGTTAATATAGAACCATTTCTCTTAGTTTCCTAGTGCAATCTCTTGGTCTCTTTGGTGCAGTGGTTGTTTCAGTCTCACCCTATGTTCTAGAATTCTCTCAGTGGTGTCTTGTTCTTGAGTAGCTATTCTTCTTGTGAGGGGAGCAAAGTCATGAATGACCTGTGTTGCCATCTTAGTGATGTCACTCCCCCATCAATGTTTAATGAACATTGTGTGTTTAACTCTCAGGCTTTCAATTTCAAAGTTATGTGGGTTTTATTTAAGCAAGCTACATGTCTGATAAACATATGATAAACATAGTTTATACATATAAACATATGATAAACATAGTTTATCACTCTATTCCTGTGTTTGAGAAATTGTGTGTATAACATTTCTCCATTCTTATTCATCAAGGACAATATTACTACTCTACCAATTTTTGGACCCCCAACATTAGAAGTTATATTCTTAATGTTTTGTCTGTGTGTGTGTGTGTGTGTGCATGTGTGTGCACACTCATACCTATGTTTGAATCGCAATGCCTCACTGTTCCTTTGTGAAGTACTACTAAAGACCTGGATTTGTAGCTATTTACCTATTACTAGTAGTCTTGATAGAACAAATAAAATTGCCGGGATTAGTGTCTTAGAAATTGTGATCCCTTTGCTATTTTTTCTAATTTACTACCATAGTTGAGGTTAACTTAGACCTTTGTGTTAGACATCACATATTTCTCAATTTTTATTTTTTAACTAAGTCACTTAAAAATTATCACTGGGGAAATATAAGTATAGAGAAATATTGATAAATTTTTCCTGATGCAGAACTAAGGGGAGAAAATGGTTGTCTTTTATTAGCCTGTGGATTGGTTTTACTAGCTGGTCTTTTATTGCCTTTCACGTTTGTCACACTGTGTACTCATGAAAATATAATCATTGATGTGCACATTTCTTAGGTAACACAACCTTTTTGCATTTTATGCTCTATTACTACAAAAGATTTTTAATACTAAAAAAAGTAATTTTAGACCTGTTTTTGTGTTCTGTAATGGAACTTCCAAATTAAGTTCTTCATGCTGATAACTGTAATCTATTTGTAGTCTAAGATGTTCAAATGAATGGAAGGCCAACAATTGTAGTAATATGCTGGATGATGAGAAGTGTTTGTGTCAAAACTTTGACTTCTATGGCTTGATTGTAGTCACAGAATATGATGAAGCATTTGAACACACCATTTCACAGTGGCACAGCCCCACTGTTTAGCACAGGTGTTTCTCTAATTGTGATCTAGTGAGGAGGTATAGGGTTTAATGGCCCAGAAACTTACATTTTACCTCTCTGACCTTGTGCATTCATGTAAGTACTTAATAAAATTTGTAGGAACATAGGCTAACTCCTGCGATCGCTGAGGATTGTTTTCTCAAGTGTATGTGGCAGTCTGTTTCTTTTCTCCACTTTAATATTTAATACATGTATTAAGGGAAGTTATGTTTATTTTCTCAGGTGTCTGATAAAATAAAAATCTAGGAATTTGCAGTGAGATAACATTCATTTAAGAAATGATTCACTATCCCCTCGTCAAAGGAAGTGTAATAAATCAGAAAGCATTGATTAGAAAATTTTAACCTTGCATACTGATTTTCTAGGACTCGTTTTCTCTTTTAGAGGGCTAGTATACTTAAAAATATACCATGAAACCAAAATCTAAGAAATTGAGATCTTTGATAGTTTAAACATATTTTTAGGCATGTAATACTCAAAATTTCAAGAAATTTATTGAATCATAGTGCTTAGATTTTTTTAAAACTATATTTTGGAATCTTCAGTTTGTTTGCCTATAGCTCTAAATTTTCTAAAAGCCCTATTCAATTTGTTTTGTCTCCTCAAAGCAAACAAAAAAACTTGTATATAGAAGACATGGTCAACAGAGGAAATTCCATTGTCTCTCTGGAGGCTTTCTAGGACAGCTCAGTGTGTGTGTGTGTGTGTGTGTTTTAAAGATTTATTTATTAGAGTGAGAGTATGCACATGAACATAAGTGGGGGGAGGGGCAAAGGGTTCCATCTCTGGAACCATGAGATCTTGACCTGAGCCAAAATCAAGAGTTGGATGCTCAACCAACTGAGCCACCCCAACTTGCCGTGTTTCTTGGGGAAGCTCTTGCCAACTTGAGAGTATACCAGTTTTTTCCTCCTCCTTTCCTCCCTCACTTATCTATTTCAGTTATTTTTGTTGCCTTGAGTTGGCACCACACAGAATTGAGGCACATTGGCTCTGTTTGACAGGAGGATTGGATTAAGAAATGTTATTAATGTTTGTTTGAAAAACACGGGGTTACCTTCTTACCAAGCAGTGTGACCGTGGATACTTAAAGTCTCTCTGCAGGTACTATGAGATAAAAATATTAACAATAACAACAACAAAGACAAGTACTGATCAATAGTTCAATGATGGCAGGAGAATAAACTTTACCAATATTGTGAGAAGTATGGCATTAGGAAAAAAAAGTATTTCTAACATCATTGCCTCACTAAAAGACAAGAGTCACATTCTCATCCCATGGAATAAGCACAAAATAGAAGACATATGTGAAGAGTAATCTGTAGAGTCAAGAGTAATTGAGCAATAAGGAGTGTTTAGCAAAACTATTTTGGGAAAAATTTAGCAAATCTCCAAAGGCATGAAATAGCTATTAATTTCAGGGTAAAGTACCTTATAATGTGCTACAATTAAGGGAATTCCTGAAAATTTAAGCCAGATGTTTGATATAAATTGTAAAACACACATTTCTCCCCCAAATCAAAATCAATAAAGCATTTTCATGTAAATTAATTTGAGAGCATAGATCTTATAGCAGACAAGTGCCTGAAGAGTTAGCATATGGTCCAAAATGCAGCTCTGGGAAAACACTAAATTCTAACCTCCCTTCCTTAGTTGACTAAGTGTCTTCTCTAAACAATTTGATATCTTAATTTCTTAATTTAGTTACACTCTTTGATGAGTACATACATTTCCAAAGTTCTTTGAATATACAAATCCAAAATAATAACACATATGCCACTTTTATAGGCAATTCTAATAGTTGTCTTTACCCTCAGTTCAGTCTGTTTGCTCTTCTGGGTGTCTTTTCCTGTTTCACAGAGCAAATTTCTCTGGAAAGCCCACTATTACCAAAACTTTGTATATCCCCAAATACCCAAATTATGTCTTACTCCTAATGAATACCCTTTACCTACAATAGAATGTCCAAATCCTTTCTTCTGGAAAACAAGGGTTATTTTTCCAAGTTCATCCCCTAGTGATCTTTTCCAAAACCCTGTACTTAAGGCCAGTGGTGCTAATAATTATTCCCTAAGGTTGATCTATATTTTCTCGCATTGCTTTCACATTGTCCCCTTTGCCTGATGACGCTACTACCCACTGACACCCTTGGTACATTTTGAAGTTCTGTTTTATTGCTTCATCCTAATATTTTTCCTGAACCCCTCAAGCAAAAAAAGCCTTTTCTATATTTTTATTTTACATTGTATTGCTATTGGTGAACCAATTTTATTCCTTAGATTAAAAGTTCCTTTTGGTCACCTAGTATATTTTATTTATCTTAATCTTTTTTATAGCACATAGCACAATACTTGCTAATAAATTCATGAAATGAACATCTGGATTTCCTCCTAAACTAACCAAAAATAAATTACATGTTTTCTATATGTACATATATCTAAAGCTATTTTGGGAAATAAGCTGGTTTTTCAATTTTACTGAAGAAAGTTTTTCTCAGGAAGTAGCCAATTGTAACTTAAAAAGTTAATGAAGTGTTATTTTAATGCCTAATTCTCCTAGTGAAATAAATCTCCACTGATGGATCTGTGTTTTTTGCTTGACAGCTGTCAACGAAAGAAAGACCATAGGTCATGGTCAAGAAGGATCCTGATAGTGCTGAGAGCTTAAGAATAGGGACAGATCATTTTGATACAAAAAGACCTAGTTACACAAGTTGAGGCTAAAGAGTGAATCACTTTGAGGATTATAATATAAAACATTATTAATTACATCAGTTGAAATTCTCAAAATAAACTAGAACTTCAGAAAGTGAAAAATTTGTCACAATAAATCCATTTATCATATGGCAAATCTCTGGGAACTTGATAGATATAATTTGTTAATGAACTTAAAACTTACCTTGCTCGAAAAATTTTTTGATGTTAAACTATCATGTTCATTGGATAATTTTTATGGTAGAGTGGAGTAAGAGCAGTGACCACACCTTCAACTACATTGTTTTGTTTGGCTTTTTTACTGCATTAGTCACTACACAGACAGACATATAAGACTGGCAACCAAATAAATAATAGTGATGCTAGTAAGCATTACATCTTCATGATTTAATTTTGTTCAGACCATCTTATTATCATAATACTAGCATGCAAGAAGAATCAGGTTACTGCTATATTCTGTGGATCAGGAGTGTCAGTATGAGTTATTTGAGCTGCTTTTAAGACTCTCCTAAGAAAGGTATTGCCCATTTCATCACACTGATAAGCGCTAATATTTATGGGTTTTTATTCCAATTTGTATTTATCGAGTCTAGGTCTATGTTACCTTAAGTGGTATCTAAAGAATTGTTTCTTCTAAAGCTGATGATTGAAACTAGAAATCCATCAAGATTACAGAGCAATAACAAAAGAAGAGTTGTAATACTGAAACTATTACTATGAATTCATTCTGGTTCTGAGAAAAATGTCGACATGCTGTTCAATCATAATTCTTGCCTCAAGTTTAAATGAGTTGTCATTTTTAGAAGAAAATAACTTTTGTGTCTTATTGGCTATAATATTCAGTATTAAATGTTCAAGTGTAGTCTCTCTCTGAAGAAGCAGATATTAATTCACAGATAAAAATGTCTGAGAGGTAATCATCACTTAATGTGTTGATGACTGTATCACATGGTGAAGCGGGCTTGTATTATCTCAGCTTGCAGATCTAAAACTTAAATTGTAAAAGACTCACTGCCACTTTCTCTGACCAACTGAGTAGAAACTACTGCTTTTTCAGTCATTGCATAAAATATGGTTATATTTTGCTAAAAATATGCATTTATCTAGATGGAGTCTGTGGAATGATGTCTCTGCCCAGAAAGACAATACCAAAACTAGTTATAATTTTGTTTTATTGCATAGCATTTTTTTGTGGAAGGTATTTGTAAAAGTATCAGAGCAGCAGAGATCCTTCTCTCTGGTAAGGCGAGACTGTAATAGGACTTTCTTACTACTATTATAGCTTCTTATGTATTTATTACCATAAAGCAGTGTGCAACATCCAAATGTATTTTTACCAATTTTTACTGGAGACTGATAAAGTCCTAAAATATACCAAAATTCTAGAATCCCAGAAGGAAAGTAGTTGTTCACGATCCATCACAGTGTGTACAAATGGTCTAGGCACAGAAAACAAATCTTATTAGGGACTGTTAGAAAATCTAAATTCCTAGACACCAATCAAGAGCCAAACTTAGAAGCAGGCTTTTTTAAAAATGGCAGCATCAGGCCTGCTATATTGTGGTTTTTCTGCACACAGGTGTATAATACGTACTTTGGCACAATTTTTCATGATGTAAAGATAGTCCTTTATTCTGTTTTGTAGATTTGCTTTCTCTGTCTTGTTGTGTGTATCTGTCTCTTTATCTGTTTGTGTCTGTGTATTGTTAGATTATTTGCTCCAGGAAAGAAGAAATCTTTCTTATCTCCAATAAAATTAGTTTTGTTAACTTGAAGCAAGGGAGACTGCACACCACAGTAACAATTGATGGTAATTTGGAGGGAAAGTTCAGGAAAATTGCAGGAAGGGTTGGATATTGTCAGGAAGAAGGGGCAATTCAGTGACTGACTTTAATGCTTTATTGATTTGCATATTGATGATATTTTACATAAAAAATCTTTAGTAGGAGACTGGAGGAAAGAAATGGGTACAATTATTACTAGAGAAATAGTTATGATTAAGTAAGGAGAGAAGCATGCTTGACATTCTCTGTGGTTGCACAATATATTTGGTTTTATCTCTTGAGATATGGTGTTGGATTGTCCTTGGTTTTGTCTTGTCCCATTGTGGTCAAGAAGAATATTAGACATGAAATTGTTTAGGAGCAGAAAATTTTAAAAAAATTTCTTATGGTCCTACAATACCTACCTTGCCTTATGTACAGTAGATATTTGTAATAGTTGATTCACCACTTACTAGATTCCCAGTGATAAGGATGAACACTGTCAACCACTTTGGCTAGCTGTAACTATTCTGGTAGAGTGTCCCCTTTTCTGAGGTCAGTATAAAGAATATATGAAGTACAGCCATATGTTTTCTCAAAAGGAATGTTAAACAGATATTACTAGTACAGAGTTTTGGGAATCTGAGTACTTGTAGACCTATGTCTGTCAACATAAACAAGAAGTAATACAATTTACAGCAAAGGAAGGTTAATGTTGCTTAGTCAAGTATACAAAAGAAGTAAGAATGTTCATCACCACTTTGAGTTCAGTCGTTTTATTTCCTCCTAATTTGTGTTCATAAGATTGAGGGAGAAAGAGGCTCTTCTATTTGGTTGTGGTTTATTAGCTAATCTCTATTTGGGCCCTCAGGACCCACTCCTTGAATTCTTTCCCTTTTCCCTTTCTCTTCCTTTATCTCTTCCTTTCCTTCCCTTCATAGCACCATGGAAATTTTAATTAACATTTTAATTTCCCTAGCCATACCAAGTGAAATTCTTTTCTGGAAGTTGTTCTCTGTTTCATCTGAGTATTTGTACTTTTACTATATACACTGAATCTATAAAAACAGGCTGTGTGTCTTTAAACATTTACATAAATATAATCATGCTTTCACATGTCAGTATATATCTTGATTTTTCCCCCTAAATATTATGCTTTTTTATTTTTATTTTTTTTATTTTCAGAAAAACATTGTTCATTATTTTTTCACCACACCCAGTGCTCCATGCAAGCCATGCCCTCTATAATACCCACCACCTGGTACCCCAACCTCCCACCCCCCCGCCACTTCAAACCCCTCAGATTGTTTTTCAGAGTCCATAGTCTCTCAGGGAATTTGGGTAAATTGGAAGGGGAGGTGAACCATGAGAGAATATTATGCTTTTTGATATTTATCCAGGTTGATATATTTAGGTTTAATTATTTTAACTCCTCTTCCATAGTAAATGTTATGTTAACTTCTAGGTCTATATAATCTGAATGTCTTTAATTTTCTTCCATCCTTAATACTAAAATCGAAGTCTTCTTCCTCACTGACTGCATGTAGTCTTCTAACTTCTCCCAAAGTTGGTCTGAGTATTCCCAATAATGCTTTTACCTGACCAGTTGTCAGCTATCACAAGAACTCCAGCTTTCAGTGACTTTTTTGAAAGATATTTATTGAGGTACTTCAAGAAAAGAAAAATAGGCTCAAGCGAACCAAATTAGCCCCATTTTTTTTTTAAAATCTTGTTTGACAGACTTTCAGAAAACTGTTCACATTTTTTCCCCTGAATTCAGCTGGATGGTGGAGCCTGTCACTAGAAGTAAAAATAACCCTGTCCCCAGAATTCCATAATGGTTAAGAAAGTTCAAAAGAATAAAAATGTTGAAAGATAATATTGCTGCTGCTACAAAAAGGCTTTAGATGTATAAGTACAAAATATTTTGAAGATTAATTCTATTTTACTTCTATTGTGATCTAATAACCTTATGAAACAAGAATTTGGAGATTTATAATGAAGGTATAAAGTGTTATGCTGAAATTATAGATCTTACAATGTATTCTAAAATTTGAAACTTCTAAAAAATATGCTTTCTCACTTTGTGATATATTAAATGGCCCCTTTTTAGTTGTCTTGTACCACCATCCAGACAAGCTGAATGACATGCTTTAATTTCTCTTTTTGTCATCTATTCTTGCAGGCACTGTGGCATATTTTGTTGGCAAAGGATGTCATAACTTTTGTTCTCTCTAAAGGAAGTACCTTCACTTTTGTTATGGGACCGAGGAAACTTTTATTTTTTTAAAATAAATCTGGTCCATGGACAGGTGGTATGCTGAGCTTTAAACAGCTTGATGAATGATTTGGTGCTGCATAGCAGTGTCAAATAATGTATCTCAGTTGGCAGTCTCAGTGAAACAGAACAAGGCAGTCGGTTTTCAGTTATGTATTAGTCCTTGGGCCTATTTGACTTCCAGCTGTGCATGCTACCGTAGTCCTGCCCTTCCTCTCCTTGTCCCAGTGGTTCACCCAGAGCTGACCATTCAAGTCTGTTTACCTAACAATTGCATTCAGCATCAGGAGTCACTCCTGTCACTGGGACAGATATAGGTTTCTTTATTTGGTGATATACTAAATTGTGTGATTTTAATCAACTTTCTGGGAATAATAATAGAGGATGGAAGGACTTATTGCTTAAAACATTCTCTTATCAGGGAAATAGATGGTTTAATTTTAAAGAACTGGTAAATTTACACATATATTTCAACTTTTATTAACAATACTATCAACTTTTTTACCATATTTCCTCTAGTACAAATATGCTTTAGTTGACATTCTAGATAGCAGTTCTTTTTATTCTTCCTTCTTAATAAAATCTACTTACTAGAGGAGCAATTATATAATTTAAGGGCATTGAGAATGGGGGCCAAATGATGGCAGGGAGGGAGAAAGAGGAATCAGTTAGAATTATGTCAATCATGATTTCTGGTACATTTGAACCACTGAAGTTGTAGAATATCTGAGAGGTTTTGAAGTAGAATTATCAGAATCTTTTAGCTAATTATATGAGGAAGAGGGACTGAACAGAAGGAAAGGAAGCAAGGAACGAGTGATTATAATGAGATGCAGAAGTGAAGGAGGCAGATAATTAACTTAGTTTGGACAGTTGTGAGATAAACATTAGATATCAAGGTACAATAGACTATTGGATGTATAGTCTTAGACTTGAGGAAATATGTTAGGGATAGATCTGGATTGGGAATTATGGCAGTTAAAGTCAACATGGGAGTAGATATGGTGACTTAAAGAATAAAAACAGATAAACTCTGAAATTTTCATGTAATAAGAAATGATGTATGATATGTCACATGCCCCATGTAGCTATAGAGCATTTGAAATAGTATAAACTGGATATATGCTATAAGATGCACATTGAATTGTGAAAATTTAGTATAGAAAACATGATATTTCATTTCTCCTATTAATTACATATTTGATTATATTTTGGATTTGAGTGAACAAAAATCTATTAAAATTTACTGTTTAATATGGTTACTTTAAAACTTAAAAATTATATATGTGGCTTCTCTTTTAATTCTACTGGATAGTACTTACATCTACAGAATAAAATTCTATTGTATTCCCACAGTGATTCATCGCGAAGTAACCTGTTACCTTACCAAACTTGTGTCCCTCTCTGTCTCCTCCAACCAGCCAGATGTGAGCTAGTTGCCTTTCACATCACACTCCTTCATAGCTGTAGCCTTTTGTATATATTATTTCTAATTTGGGGAATGCCCAGCTTTTCCTTGCAGATTACTGTCTTTTTAGGTTGGCTTTTTATTTTTAAATTTTAAAAAGATTTTATTTATTTACTTGAGAGAGAGAGAGAAGCATGCATGAGAGAGCATGAGAGGGGAGAGGGTCAGAGGGAGAAGTAGACTCCCCTCTGAGCAGGGAGCCAGATGTGGGACTCAATCCCTGGACTCCATGATCATAATCTGAGCCAAAGGCAGTTGCTTAACCAACTGAGCTACCCAGGTATCCTAAGTTGGCTTTTCAAGGAGAAGATACTTAGACTGAATGAGTAAAATATACTAGCGATTCTAGAAGTCTGCTTTTTAGGAAATAAAGGAAGAAAATTTTAAAAATGAGTCCACATATACCAGTCACCCCATTTCACTAATTATCAACTCATGTCCAATCCTGTTTTCTCTATATTCACAATGTCCTGCTCAGATCATTTTGAAGAATATCCCAGACCTCATTTAAGTTCATCTATAAATATTTTAGTGGATATTTCTTTTTTTTAAGATTGTATTTATTTGATAGCAAGAGGCAGAGACAGTGAGAGAGAGCATGAGTGGGGAGGAGAGGGAGAAGGCTCCCCGCATGCTGGGAGCCCAGTGCAGATTGGATCCCAGGACCCTGGGATCATGACCTGAGCCCAAGGCAGACACTTAACCAGCTGAGCCACCCAGGCTCCTCTTTAGTAGATATTTCTAAAATGATGGGGATATTTTTAACATAACTGCAATTCTGTAAGTCTTTTCTATCATTGAATTTAAATGATGATTTCTCTCATTTTTGTTTCTTTTTAAATTGATAGTCCAAATCAGGATGCACATAAGGTCTGTATATTTCAATTGATTGATTTTGCTTTTAGTTTTATAGATGACCTCCATCGCTTTTCTTAATGCAAGTTATTTGTGGAAGAAAATGGGTTATTTTACTTTACAGTTTTCATAGCCTATATAACTTTTTACACTGCTACTGTCATTCAGTGTGCTCCTCTGTCCCTTCACCCCATGCTTATTGCTAGTTTTAGAAGTGTGATCATATTCTGATTCTGGTATATTTTTCTTTTCAAAAAGAACTTTACTGATATGTGCTTCCAGTAGGAGGTATATAATATCTGGTGATTTTCTTTTCTTTTCTTTTTTTTTTGCATGTGTGTGATGTTAGCAGTCATTGATGGTATTTGCCCACATCCATTAGTTACTTAGAGCAAAATAGTAATTTTTGGATCTGTCCTTCTTCAATATTTAGCTAGAATGTTTCTCTAAAGAGAAGTGTTTCCTCATCAACTAATTGATACAAGTTTTGGGATCAGTTTGTACAGGAAAGGAAGGGTAAATGTGTGCTTTTTTCCCCTTTGTATTCCACTTTTCAAAATAGTTCTTTAGTAGAACTATCTTTTAAATGATTCTCTAAGTTCACTAACATTCTCCAGTAGTGACCCCAGAGTAATTTTTATTATTATGAAAAACCTATGCATAATAACATGTAATTAATTGTTCCTTCCAGGCCAGTGATAGTTTAAGTTGACAAAGCCTTTTTTCCCCTAATGTTTTATTATGACAGCTTGTTTCAGGATCATCTTAAAAATTTTATGCTCCATTTTCCAAGAAGTCATGACTCTTTTTATTTTAGAAATTGCATTATGGTTGCTAGGGACCCTCATTAGGTCTTAAGGATAGACAAAATTAGTAAATACCAATTCTCTTTTTTATATTAAGTAATTTATTATGCCTTCTTACTGATACTTTTGATTCAAACGTGTATAATGGGATTTCAACTTAAACTCATCAATCTTACCATCTGCATTTCTTCTCTCTACACTAAAAAATGCCCATTGTCAATAATACCAACATAATTACTCATTTACCTTATTTTGCAATACATTATAACAATTGCTTCATGAAAATACTAATATCACTACTGCCAATAATATAATATTTAGGTGCTATTTATATATTTTTGCAGTTCTTTTTGTCCTAAGGCTATGTCTCACTAGGGGCGTTTAGACAAATTACTGTGTTTTGTTGTTAGTTGATAATATCAACTATACCACCAACTGGTTACAGTTAGACTCATTTTTTTTTATCATTGCTCTTTAAGAATTTTAAAAAATTATGATTTTTGTATTCTTTATAGCAGTCCAAAATAAAATTTTATGGACTAAAATACATTTCTACTCTGTTCCCAGTTTTCCATCATAAGTAATCATTAAAAAAAGTTCCATCTTTCCATTGTTCTTTTATGTAAATTACCTGTCCTATTTATTGGCTGACTGATCTACAGGTATATGCCTCTATAATTTCCTCTTCTTACATAAATGGTAACATTCCATACGTACTTCCCCCCCACATTATTATATTTTATATGTACTTTTTTCTAACTTGTTCTTTTGCTCTTAACAATATATCTTCATAACAGTATGTATAGAAATCTGTATTTACTTTTTACAGCTCCAGAGAATTCCATTGCTTGGTTATAACCTGATTTACTAAACCAGGCCCCTGTTGATAGATATTTTTGTATTCTTGTTTTTCTGCTATTACAAATAATGCTTCAATAAGTAGCCTTAAATGCACATATTTTCATACCTTTGCCTGGGCATCTTCATTATAAATTCTAGGAGAAAAGAATTCTGGATCAAAGAGCAAATACATCCTAATTTTATTAGATAATACCAATTTGCTGTATCTCCCAAAGGTTGTATCATTTTGCATTCTCATCAAAATGTGGGTGTTTGTTTCTCCACAGACACAGCAGTAGAATGTGTTGTCAAAATGCAGACTTTTGCAGAACTGATAAGTGCAAAATTGTATCTCATTGTAGTTTTATAAATTAAGGTACAAATACCTTCCATAAAAGGTACGGATTTTCAGCGTACTATTCCATGAGTGTTGGCTCACTCCTATCAGAGTACAGATGCTGCTCTTACTCTACGAATTTCTCTTGAGACATTTTCCAGTCAATGTTTTGCTCCTAAGAGACAACCAATATTCTGATTTCTATCATACACATTAGTTTTACAGTAAACTAGTATAGTCTGTAAACTTCATATAAATGGAATCATACCATATGTACTCCTCTGTATCTGGTTTCTTTGAGCTAATGGTATTTTAGTTCTTTCATATTGTATGTGCCAGTTTCTTGTTGCAGAGTAATATTTTGTTGTGTACAAATATCTCAGTAGTTTATTCTGTTGACAGTTGCTTGACTTGTTTAAAAAGTTTTGCTATTAAGCCTTAACCTGAGTGGCTTAGATGGTTAAGTATCTGCCTTCAGCTCAGCGGGTCCTGGAATGGAGCCCCACATTGGGCTCCCTGCTCAGCACCGAGTCTGCTTCTCCCTCTGTCTCTCTCCCTCAAATAAATAAATAAAATCTTTAAAAAAAAAAAGCTATAAACATATTTGACAAGTTCACTTGGATATACATTTCTTTTGGGTAAACTAGAATTGCTGGATCATAAAATACCCAAATGTTTAACTTTACAAGAAACTCCTAAAAAGTACGCATATCATTTAGCATTCATAAGCAGGAAGTTATGAGATGTCCAGTTGCTCCACTTTATCTTCAGTATTTGGTTTTAATCTTTCCAAATTTTATTATTTCAGTGGATATATATTGATAATTCATTGTGATTTTTGTTTCTCTTTTGTTAATGACTGAATTTTGAGATTCTGGCTATTAAATGTTCCTTTTTTGAGTGTTGATATAGAACTTTTGGAGAGAAGTGTTGTTTGTGACATTCTCTTTTTTTGTCTTCTGAATATCAGTCCTTCAGCGTCTTTCCACCACTTTTCTTATTCTCTCTTCCCATTTTTTTTTCCTCCTCTCTCTTTCTCTTCTCAGGATCTCCTCCCTCTCCCTTTTTCTCTCTCTACCCACACACACATGCACACGCTCTGCAAATATGTTTTGACTGTTCATTGTCTTATGGTGTATTTAGATAGCAAAAATTCCTTGACTTTGATATCTGTTTTTTTTTCAGTTGTTTTCTTTAATGGTGAGTGATTTTTTTTGCCTTCTAAGTTAACTGTGCTTAACCACAAATTGCTAAGATTTTTTTTCTATGTTTTCTCTTACGAGCTTTATAGTTATAGCTTTTATAGTTACAGCTTTATAGTTACAGCTTTATAGTTAGAAATACTCTTGATTTAATTTTTGTGTGTGGCTTGAGGTATTGGTCAAGCTTCAGGTTTTCCCACATGAATATTCAGTTAATGAGTTATTTAATGGAAACTTTCTACAATGCACATTTGAATACTCTGTGAATTTGTGAAAAATAGTGTCAGTTTATTCCTAGGCTATTGTCTGATAGATTCATTTGTCTGGCTTTATGCTAACAGAACACTATCTTCATTACTATAATTTAATAATTAGTCTTATAATCAGGTAGTATAAATTACCTAATTTTGTAAAATTTAAACAAATTTGTTTTGATTGTTTTAGTTCTACATTTTCTATATATTTAAGAATTAGCTTTCAATAAGATGAGGGAAGATTTCTGGGATTTTGTTTTGTTTTTAAAGATTTTATTTATTAGAGCAGAACAAGAAAGAGAGCACAAGGGAAGAAGGCAGAGGGCGAGGGAGAAGCAGACCCCCCACTGAGCAGGGAGCCTAGTCCCAGGACCCTGGAATCATGACCTGAACCAAAGGCAGATGCTTAACTGGGCCACCTGGGTGCCCTGATTTTTGGGATTTTGACTGGTATAGCATTAAAACTATAGATCAACTTGGAAGACTCAATTTATTTACAGTATTGTCTTCCTAACCACTAGTATGGTGAATTTCATCTTTTGGATCTGGTTTAGTTTTTCTCAGCAATATTTCTTAGTGTTCACTGTGGAAATCTTGTATGTTTTTGGCTCAGTTTGTTTATTGATCTATTATGCTATTAAAATATAACATTTAAAATTATTTTCCAGTTATTTATTGTTTGTACATAGAAATACAGTTGATTTTTTTTTGTATTGGTCTTGTACTCTGAATCTCTGATATATTCATTTATTAGATTTAGTGGCTTTTTTTTTGGTTGATTCAGGGTGGGCTTTGGATCAACACAAAAATAATGTCTGCAAATAAAAATAGTTTTATTTATTCCTTTTAAGACTATTGTTGTGCCCGAGTTTTTGCGTCCGAGAGACCACCAAGGAGCCAAGCACCGATGCAATCACACGAGGGTTTATTTGACAAGCTTAAGCTTGGGCCCAAGCGGAGTAGGGACTTGGACCCCGAGCCAGATTATAGTCAGAGTTTTTAAAGGCAGAGTAGGGGTGGACTCGGTGGCGGTGGGTGAGGACAAAGGCGGTGTTCAGAAGGGCTATCAGGATAAAGAAGACTGTCAGGATATTGAAGGCCTGGTTACTATCAAGCCAAGGCCATTTTTCCCTTTAATGAGGCACTAGCATGAAGACAATTGGGAGTTTCCTGGTGGAATGTCACATTCTTGCTATCAAGTGTCCTTGTTAGTGAGATTTGGGTTTAGAAGAAATTTAACTTTATTTAGGGCTTGAGGAACTGAGTTATTTGCCTAAACCAAGGGAGACTCCTGTTTTGCAGGATTGTGATCTCTGCAAGTTAACTATTTGTTTTCCTTTTAGGGCAGTTAGAGGTGGCTGAGGAATGTCACACATATTGCTGAGGGGAGGGAGTGGCTGGAGAGGGGGTGCAAGGTGCCAGCTTTTGCTTTGCCAAGATGGCTGTACTTATGTCAGGGCTAGACTCGAGGTGGGTACAGCCCTGTTTTTCTTGGCCTCCACAACTATATGCCTGTTAATCATTTTCCTTATCTTATACATTAACTAAGACTTCAATAAAATGTTAAATAGAAGTGGTGATAGTGGACCTCTTCATGTTATGCCTGTTTTTAGGAGAAAGTTCTCATGCTAAATATATCACTAAGTATAATGCCAATAGGAGGGGTTTTTTTTGTTTGTTTTGTTTTGTTTTGTTTTTTGGTAAATGCTTTTATCAGGCAAGTTGTTACATGCAAACTGTAGTTTGCTTAGTTTTTATTTTTTAATCACTAAAGCATAGGTTTTGAATTTTGTTAAGTGCTTTTTCTGTGTTTACTGAGAGGATTATTTAATTTTGTTTTTTTCTTATTGTGATAACTTACACTACTTTTCAAATATTAGTCAAACTTGCATTCCCAGGATAAATCCTACATGATCATTATGTATTATCCTTGTTATGCATTGATAAATTCTTTTGCTAATATTTTATTAAGGGTGATCTTTTCAAACAGACTCATAACTGAAAAAACTGATGATTAAAAGAAAAAAAACTGATGGTTACCAGAGGGCAGAGGGTTGGGAGGGAATGGTGAAATATGTGATGGGGATTAAAGAAAGCCCTTGTCTTGATGAGTACAGGGTGATGTATGGAATTGTTGAATCACTATATTATACCCCTGAAACAAATACAACACTGTATGTTAACTATTTTGGAATTCAAATTAAAACTTTAAGAAATTATTATCTTTTCATCTAATATCCCTCCAAGGGTGGGTACTAGGGTTTTACAGGGGCTTGTATATTGAGTTGGGAATTACTTCCCAGTGTACATTTATTTTCAGTATTGTTAAATATTTTAGATTTTTTTTTTTTTAAGATTTTATTTATTTATTTGACAGAGAGAGATCACAGTAGGCAGAGAGGCAGGCAGAGAGAGAGGAAGGGAAGCAGGCCCCTGCCGAGCAGAGAGCCCGATGCGGGACTCGATCCCAGGACCCTGAGATCATGACCTGAGCCGAAGGCAGCGGCCTAACCCACTGAGCCACCCAGGCGCCCAATATTTTAGATTTTTATTTGCATATATACTGTTTTATGTGAATTTCCTTTGAATGTACTAAGCAATAATTTTCTGAGTAAAATTTTAACCTTGCCAGGGGCGCCTGGGTGGCTCAGTGGGTTAAAGCCTCTGCCTTCGGCTCAAGTCATGATCCTGGGGTCCTGGGATGGAGCCCCGCATCGGGCCCTGTGCTCAGCAGGGAGCCTGCTCCTCCCTCTCTCTCTCTGCCTGCCTCTCTGCCTACTTGTGATCTCTGTCTGTCAAATAAATAAATAAAATCTTTAAAAAAAATTTTTTTTAACCTTGCCATATTATATGGATAAAATGAGTTAACTGGTATTATTTCTTCAACATGATTTCTTCTTGTAATTTGGGATATTGGCGTATGAGTTTTTTTTTTTAAATTAGCATATAATGTATTATTTGCCCCAGGGGTACAGGTCTGTGAATTGTCATGCTCACACACTTCACAGCACTCACCATAGCATCACCATAGCATATAACCTCCCCAGTGTCCATAACCCAACTACCCTCTCCATACCGCCTGCCCCAGGGCAACTCTCAGTATGTTTTGTGAGATTTCATGGTTTGTCTCCCTCCCAATCCCATCTTGTTTCATTAGAGTTGTTGTTTTTGTCTCTTAGCTGATTATGAGTTTATTCTTGTGAGATCCTCTGTCAGATAGCAAACAAGTTGAGTTTTGGATACCGAAGGCTGTAGTAGTAAGTACCCCAGTAGTTTCTGCCGGAGATAAACTCTAAGTGATATGTCATTAATTTATAGATATGTACATTTTTATTTCATTTCTTTATATACTTTATAATATTTTAAGTGCACAAATAAATCGAAAAATACAGGAAAATTTAGTTCATGGCCACTATTGTATAGGAATTTTTAAAACACCCATCAAGATAGAAGCTATTGGTTGAAAGAGTTATGTACTGAAACTTGACTGCTGGCAAGAATTATGGTGTCGCTGGAGTTGGCTAGGGGGATGAATCAATTTGGTTCAAAGTGGTCAAAGGTGTGTTACAGAAAAATCTTATTGGCAAAATTGGGAGGAGAGACTGCAACACAGTGAAACTGGAGGCCATAGTAATTGTTCAGGTGAGAGGTGATGAGAAACTGAACTCTTATATGGGTAACAAGAACAGAGAGATCATATTGAAAATATGTAGGACCTAAGTGGTGAAAAGATTTCAGCAGGGATGGTAGTATGCTGTAAAACAGAAGTTAGCTGATATGTTTTCAAATTACTGACATTTCTGATTTTCAGAATCTATTCTGAGCAATAGTGTCTTACAAAATGATCCATAAAGATGGAATTTTCTGAAGAAAATAAATTGGGAAAAAACTGCATACTTGATTCTTTTTGAAGCTTACAATAGTCCTGTGGATCCAGTGCCTCCATCTCCTTCCAGTTTTACATTCTTTCCATCAGTCAAATGGAAAATTAAAGAAAAATTTGACTATTTAGATTATCTTTAAGGGAAAGGAGTTTTCATGCATTGTATATTAGGAGTGAGTACTTGGGTATTCCCAAGTGATTTCATTTTGCCCAAACTCTTTTTAAAGGTAATAGTTGTTAAAATAACTTTTGAAGAATGGAATTGAAGATTTTTTTAAACCTTAGTTTAAGTGAAAACAGGTTTTGTTGGACACTAAAATTTATTGGCATGAGCTTATTTCCTGGCCATATGGATTATAGAATAAACTGGTGTGTTGAGAATTAAATGAGATAATTTATGCAAAGTCCCTAGCAAGATGGACACATAGTAGGCATTCCATAAATAGGAGCTGAAGGACATAGATTCAGAAATTTAAAAATCTGTAGTTACAAACATGAATATGGATGAAATATTCCAGGAAGAGTGTATGAGAAAAGAAAGACAGGATAAATCTGGGAAAATCTGGCCTGTTCGAACAGGAAGTAAGAACCTGGTGAAAGAGAGGAGAAAGAAATGGTCAGAATCTGTAGGAGAACAAGATTAGGGCTCTATGGTGGAAACCAAAGTTTTAAGAAGGAAAGTGTGCTCAGGTCTGGGAAATGCTTTGAAGCAGTCAAAAAGTTGAAAGACTAATTTCCAATTTGAAGGTCATTGAAGAGGTTAGCAAGTCTGGATCTATCTTATAGTGGCAGGAAAAAAAAAAAAGGAAGAAAATTGAAAAATTCAAATTGGGTTTTCCTGAAGTTTCTAGTCCAGAGAAATCATGAAGGAACTACATGTAGGAGAGACAAGAGGTTGGTTTGAAAGGCTATGTGAAACTTTGGAAAAAAGAATATTTGTGCACCCCTTTAAGCCTTCTGGTAATAGGTAATAGATAATTGGTGACAGGAACTTGGCAGCTTAGTTGCCACACAATCAAGCTTTCAGAACATAAAGTTTCCTAATGAAAGGATCTCCTTGGGTAAATCATCACAAGCCAAGACAAAATCATAAACCTGCTGACTTTGAGCAGCTCAAGGGCAGAAGGACCATCTTATTCATCTATGTATCAAGGGACTATCACAGGCCTGTCACTTAGTTGATGCTTTAAAAAAGAGAGACAAATTTAAAGTGACTTGGTTTGGTTTGAAACTAGAACCAAAATTATGATTTTATAGTTCATTCCACATAAAATAATGTGTCAGATTTAAGAATAGGAAAACTATGTTGAGTACTTAACATTAATACTTATACTCTTTAATATTAAGGAGTAGATAAAAGATGACAAGTATTTCTTGATTTGGCTACATTTAGAATTTTGCTTGGCTTGTTTAGGATTTTTATTTTATTATAAACTGACTTTTACTAAGTTTTAGGAGTAGAGACAAAGAAGTAGCCATTTGAGCTATAGCATGCAGTATCTGACAGGGGTAGGAATTTAATCAACATGCACACACACAAACACAATCTCTCCTCACTGCCCCTGCCCCAGAGAAAACCCCATGCCTAGTTTAAATCTAAAAGTGAGAAGCAAGAGATAGGTTAGACTTTCAGGACGAATTTACCTCATAAAAATATAATGATACTTAAAATTTTTGTTCATGGAAATGCAGGTATCCTCTTTAAAAAGTTTTGGTTTTCATGTCTGATTAGTTCAATTATATTTTGAAATTAAAAACCTATGTATACTGACAAATTTATATTCCCACTAGCATTGTGAGAATTCCATTTACTACACAGTCTCACCAACACTTGGTACTGCCAAATTTGGTGTTTTAAAATTTTAATCATCTTAATAGAGAGTAGTGGGATATAATTTTTGTTGAAATATACATTTCCCTAATGACCTAATTCCCATGATGTTAAACCTCTATTTATCTGCTCATTTTCCAGGCATAAATCTTCTTTGAAGTATCTGTTCAGAGCTTTTGTACATTTAAGAAATGGTGTTTTTAAAAAATTTGATTTTAAGTGTTCCTCATATATTTCTGATATAAGCCTTTCATGAGAAAGATGATTTGAAATAATTTTCCCACCTGTGACTTCTCTTTGAGATTTCTTCAGTAGCTCTTTTAAAGAGAAGGAATTTAAAGTTTTGATGAAGTTGACTTCATTATCTTGGTCATTTTATGGATCATGCTTTTAGTGTCTTGTCTAGGTTAAATGTACACCTATTATATGATCCAGCCAATGCCAGTGCTAAGCATTTATCCAAGGAAAATGGAAGTATATGTCCATTTAGAGACTTGTACATGAATTTAATAACAAATTTCTTTGTAACAACGCAAAACTCAAATACCTTATGTGTCCATTAGCCAGTAAATGGATAAACACATTTTAGTATGTCCATACAGTTGAATACTACTTAGCAATTAAAAGGAAATTACCATTGATAGGTACTATAATATCTATGGATCTCAAAATAATAATGCTGAAAAAGGTCAGACAAAAAAACGATACTGTATCTTTCCATTTATGCAAAATTCCAGAAAATGCGTGCTTATCCAAAATGGAAGGAGGACTATCAGTGGTTGCTTGGAGACAAAGGGGTGGGTGACAAGAGGCATGAGGGACTTTTGAGAATGATGGATATCCTCATTATTTTGATTGCACTTCATTGGTATATTTTTATGTCAAACTTAAATTGTACACTTTAAATATGTGTATTTTATTGTAATTATCTACCTTACTAAAACTGTGAGATAACTTACAAGAAAAAGAATCCAGTCTTTGTTAATTATTCCTTGGAACCTTATAGGAGAGTGCAGCAGTTAACAACAAAACCTATATTTTCTAGCCATCCACTTGAATATGTTTATATTCATCAGAGTGGATATAACTCATCATGGATAATAGAGAAAGAATAATCCATGGTGGTAAAATAATGCCTGTGTTCTTAGTAATTGAGAGTAAGCAAACACAAAAGAGTGAAGAAAGATGAATTGTAATTTACTACTTGAAAGGAAAAGTAATTGCATGATTAGTCAAAGAAGTGGTAGATAGGAATGCTTTATAACAAGTTTATTAAGTAGAAATTAGATTTATAGGTACAGATAATTAGGGAAATGCAGGAGAAAATACAGATATTTATGATACGGAATTCAGTTTCACAAATAGTTCACTTAGTACTAGCTTAATAAGAAAGACATAGAGACAGAGAGGAGTGGAATGAAAAATGGATCATTAACCATAACAAAGTGCTTGTAATGCAGAGAGACAGATTAATGATGACAGTGACAATGTCACTGGTGATAAATGCAAAAAGCAATTACATTTAATCCCTTTTTTCAAGTTCTTCTTAATTGCCCTTCTATAGTCTGAATTTGTATGTTTCTCTATTTTTAAATTTTTCTTGTGTATGTCAGGGACCTTATTACATAACTATAATTACAAAATATTCCTTAAAAGTCATAAAGAATATAGAGAAGACACTATCAAGGCAGTGATTTTGTTTCAGTATTTGCATGATTTCTGCAAAGTTTTCAAAATAATTCATAAAATATACTCAAACCACTTACTTTCCAATATTGATTTAGCCATCTTAATGATGTAGAGATATTATGAATTACCAATAGTTTCTAAATTCTGTATGGATTTTACATAAATTAAGGCATCAATAAGTAAATAGAAACTGAAAAATGTAATAGAAGTATAAAAAATGAAATATTGTATCTAATGTCAAATTACAATGGTTTTTTTAAACTAATACTTTTCATCTTATTATAAAATTACTAATTTAGAGAATCTGAAAAAATAAAAAGACACCAATAGAAAATATTACCTACAATTACACTATTTAAAGTTAACCACTCTTAACATTTTTTAATTTTATCTTCCTTATGATTTTCTTTTTTTTAAATTTATTTTTTATTTTCAGCATAATGGTATTCATTATTTTTGCACCACACCCAGTACTCTTAACATTTTTATGTATATCCTTCTTGTCTTTTTTCCTTACCCATGATGTATAGGAATACTAATAAAATACATACATAAAAATATGTGTTTATATTAGTTTCATTATACACACACACACACAGTGTACACTCTCCTTTTTTACTGATAGAATATCAAGTAACGACCTATTTCTCTTGGAAATATAAATGGGCACACTTTCCTTGGAAGCCAATTTTGTCAAAAGTTTTAACATATTCATATTTGTCTATTTATAGGAATTCCTCTAAAATAATGATGCTCCTAAGTATTTGAGTTGTTCTTCACAGCATTGCATAAACAATTGAAAAATAGAACTAAAATAACGTTAATAAGGTATTAGCACATCAGTTATTTCATTCATCCAAGAGGCCACTGTGAAATTATAGAAATTTGTTTTAAAAAATAGTTGATGCTCTAAGAAAATATTAGAATAAACAGATTTATATATTTCATGAATTTCTTAAATATAAATCTTACATATTAATGAAACAAAGTGTAATTTAATATATGCACTATATGATTAGTATGTACATGTATAATCTTCGTAATCAGGTAATCTGTGTAATTTCAGCTTTCAGAATTGAAATTGCACACAGTGTAACAACATAAGAGCAGGGCTTCCTAATAGCAGTGAAACTACCATACAAAACCTGCTCTGCCAGCCTTTAGAAATGTTATGTGAGAGAGACAAAGTTCTGGCAATTCTGTCTGTCTCTACCATGGTACTCTGTAAATATAGAAATTGCAGGTGATGCTTATTTTGTTTCTTTTATCTTCCAAATTTTCTAATTATAACTTTTCATAAACAGAAAAAGAATAAAGATTGTAAAACTATGTAAGAATTTCCTTGTGCCATTAAAGTCATTGAAAATATTTTTATGGTTGTATTACATTCTATTATACTAAGATATTGTTTTTTAAATTCTCTAGTATTGTCATTCAAAAACTTTGTTATTGTTGCTGCATTTTATTTTATTATTATTTTTAAAGGCAGAGGCTTAACCCACTGAGCCACCCAGGCGCCCATATTTTATTATTATTTTTAAAGATTTTATTTATTTATTTGACAGAGAGAGACAGCTAGAGAGGGAACACAAGCCAGGAAAGTGGGAGAAGGAGAAGCAGACTTCCCCCTGAGCAAAGAGCCCCATGCGGGGCTTAATCTCAGGACCCTGGGATCATGGCCTGAGTGGAAGGCATATGCTTAATGACTGAGCCACCCAAGCGCCCCTATTTCTGTATTTTTTTTTTTTAAAGAATTTATTTATTTGACAGAGAGTGAGAGGAGAGAGAGCATAAGCAGGGGGAGCAGCAGAGGGAGAGGGGGAAGCAGGCTCCCTGCCCAGCAGGGAGCCCGATGCCTAACTAAGTCCCAGGACCCTGAGACCATGACCTGAGCCGAAGGCAGAGGCTTAACCCACTGAGCCACCCAGGCGCCCCGCTGTTCCTGTATTTTAAATAATACTGTCAGTGGTGCGCCTGGGTGGCTCAGTGGGTTGAGCCTCTGTCTTTGGCTCAGGTCATGATTTCAGGGTGCTGGGATCGAGCCCTGCATCGGGCTCTCTGCTCAGCAGAGAGCCTGCTTCCTCGTCTCTCTCTCTCTCTGCCTGCCTCTCTTCCTACTTGTGATCCCTCTCTCTCTGTCAAATAAATAATAAATGAAAAAAATGTTAAAAAAATAAATAATACTGTCAAGATCATGAATGTGGGTAAAACATTGTCTTGGATTATTTAATTACTCCTAAAATTTGGGGGAAGAAAGTCTGACTCCCAATCCTAACCTGGCAGAGTAGAGCATCATTTTAATGAAGAAAGTCATAAAATATTTAGCTATATTTAAGCCCCTGACTACAACTGTAGCTTGGTCATTTGGATGAGCTGTGGTCAAGGAGGCACAAATTTGTGTGCTTCACTGATGGAGAGTCAGCTCTGTCATACCTGTAATGATGCCATTCTTTATCGGCTTAGAAACTTTAGTTAAGCCTTTGGGGAAGAGAATTCTGGTACAATCCTGTGTTTCTCTGAAAGCCTCTAGCTAACAAAATTGCTAGCAAGGAAATTTATACTTAGAAAGGTCACACAAATGAACAAACTTTGTGGCTATTTTAAATAGTTTAATTAAGTGCGATTTTCTCCTTACGGATTTGAAGAACTTAGTGCCATTTTATTGGGCTACGTTCAAATATTTTGAAACTATGTGGTGAAGTTGTATCAGAAGAATTTACCATTAGATTATATTTGTCAAAATAAAGAGAAAATTGCCCTTGAAAAAGTAACCTTAATTTTTTATATGATATTTTGTTGTTTATTTAATAATTCCAAATGAGTTTATTGACCCCAGTGTTACTGTTTGGAATATAATGGAAAAATGTGAATAACAAGTTTCAATTACAGAAAAAAAAAAAACCACAATAATTTCATTCCTTTTTAAAACATTTTTTAAATTAACATCAAATGTATTATTTGTTTCAGGGGTACAGGTCTGTGCATCATCAGTCTTACACAATTCACAGCACTCACCATAGTACCTACCCTCTCCATTGTCCATCACCCAGCCACCCCAACACTTCCATCCCCACTCCTCTCCAGTAATTCTCAGTTCATTTCCTTAGATTAAGAGTCTTTTATGGTTTGTCACCCTCCCCAGTCTCATTTTGTTTCATTTTACCCTCCCTCCCCTCCAAGAACCCCACCCTTCCTCTCAAATTCCTCACATCAGAGAGATCATATGATTATTGTCTTTCTCTGATTGACTTATTTAGCTTAGCATAATATCATCTAGTTCCATGCATGTCATTGCAAATGCAAGATTTCATTTCTTTTGATGGCTTCATAGTATTCCATTACACACACACACACACACACACACACACACACACCACCTCTTCTTTATCCATTCGTCTGTTGATGGACATCTAGGTTCTTTCTATAGTTTGGCTATTGTGGACATTGCTGCTATAAACATTTGAGTACACATGCCCCTTCAAATAACTACATTTGTACCTTTAAGGTAAATACCAGTAGTGTGATTGCTGTGTTGTACAGTAGCTCTATTTTCAACCTTTTTTTTAATATTTTATTTATTTATTTGACAGGCAGAGATCACAAGTAGGCAGAGAGGCAAAGAGAGAGGAGGAAGCAGGTTCCCTGTTGAGCAGAAAGCCTGATGCGCGGCTCGATCCCAGAACCCTGGGATTATGAACTGAGCCAAAGGCAGAGGCTTTAACCCACTGGCACCCCTAATTTCAACTTTTTGTGTTGTTTTCCAGGGTGGTTGCACCAGCTTGCATTCCCAACAACAGTGTAGAAGGGTTCCTTTTTCTCTGCATCCTCACCAACACCTGTCATTTCCTTACTGGTTAATTTTAACCATTTTGACTCATATAAGGTGGTATTTCACTGTGGTTTTGATTTGTATTTCCCTGATGCCAAGTGACATTGAGTACTTTTTCATGAGTCTCTTGGCCATTTGGATGTCTCCTTTGCAGAACTGTCTGTTCATGTCTTCTGTCCATTTCTGATTGGATTATTTGTTCTTTGGATGTTGAGTTTGATAAGTTCTTTATAGATTTTGGATACCAGCCCTTTATCTGATATGTCATTTGCAAATACCTTCTCCCATTCTGTCAGTTGTCTTTTGGTTTCGTTGACTATTTCCTTTGCTGTGAAGAAGCTTTTTATCTTGATGAAGTCCCAATAGTTCATTTTTGCCCTTGCTTCCCTTGCCTTTGGAGAGGTTTCTAGGAAGAAGTTGCTGTGGCTGGGGCCGTAGAGGTTGCTGCCTGTGTTCTCCTCAAGGATTTGGATAGATTCTTGTCTCACATTGAAGTTTTTCATCCATTTTGAATCTGTTTTTGTGTGTGGTATAAGGAAATGGTCCAGTTTCATTCTTCTGCATGTGGTTGTCCAATTTTCCCAACACCATTTGTTGAAGACACTGTCTTTTTTCCATTGGACATTCTTTCCTGTTTTGTCAAAGATTAGTTGACCATAGAATTGAGGGTCTATTTCTGGGCTCTCTGTTCTATTCCCTTGATCTATTTGTCTGTTTTTGTGCCAGTACCATACTGTCTTGATGCTTACAGCTTTGTAATAGAGCTTGAAGTCTGGAATTGTGATGCCACCAACTTTGGCTTTCTTTTTCCAACATTCCTCTGGCTATTTGGGCTCTTTTCTGGTTCCATATAAATTTTAGGATTATTTGTTCCATTACTTTGAAAAAAGTTGATGGTATTTTGGTAGGGATTGCATTAAATGTGTAGATTGCTCTAGGTAACATAGACATTTTCACAATATTTGTTCTTCTAATCCATGTACATGGAACATTTTTCCATTTCCTTGTGTCTTCCTCAGTTTCTTTCGTGAGTACTCTATGCTTTCTGAATACAGATTCTTTGCCTCTTTGGTTGTATTTATTCCTAGGTATCTTATGGTTTTGGGTGCAACTGTAAATGAGATAGACTCCTTAATTTCTCTTTCTTTTGTCTTCTTGTTGGTTTATAGAAATGCAACTGATTTTGGTGCATTGATTTTATAATCCTGACACTTTATTGAATTCCTGTATGAGTACTAGCAGTTTTGGAGGGAGTCTTTTGAGTTTTCCACATGAAGTATCATATCATCTGCAAAGAGTGAGGATTTGACGTCTTTGCTAACTTGAATGTCTTTTATTTCTTTTTATTGTCTGATTGCCAGGGCTAAGACTTCCAGTACTCTGTTGAATAACTGTGGTGATAGTGAACATTCCTGATGTGTTCCTGACCTTAGGGGAAAGGTTCTCAGTTTTTCCCCATTGAGAATGATACTTGCTGTGGGTTTTTCATAGATGGCTTTGATGATATTGAGGTATGTAGCCTCTGTCCCTACACTGTGAAGAGTTTTGATTTAGAAAGGATACTATACTTTGTCAAATCCTTTTTCAGCATCTATTGAGAGTATCATATGGTTTTCTTTCTTTTATTAATGTATGGTATCACGTTGATTGATTTGCGGATGTTGAATCAAACTTGCAGCCCTGGAATAAATCCCACTTGGTCATGATGAATAATCTTTTTAATGGACTCTTGGATCCTATTGGCAAGTATTTTGGTGAGAATTTTTGCATCTATGTTTATCAAGGATATTGGTCTGTAACTCTCCTTTTTGATAGGGTCTTTGGTTTTGGGGTCAAGATAATGCTGGCCTCATAAAATGAGTTTGGAAGTGCTCCTTCCATTTCTATTTTTTGGAACAGTTTCAGGAGAATAGGTATTAATTCTTCTTTAAATGTTTGGTAGAATTCCCCTGGGAAGATGTCTGGCCCTGGGCTCTTGTTTGTTGGGAGATTTTTGATGACTGCCTCAGTCTTCTTAATGGTTATGGGTCTGTTTATGTTTACTATTTCTTCCTGGTTCAGTTTTGTTGGTTTATACACCTCTAAGAGTGCACCCATTCATTCCATATTGTCAAATTTGTTGGCATATAGTTGCTCATAATATGTTCTTATTGTTGTTTATTTTTCTTTGGTGTTGGCTGTGATCTCTCCTCTTTCATTCATGATTTTATTAATTTGGGTCTTTTCTCTTTTTGTTTTGATAAGTCTGGCTTGGGGTTTGTCAATCTTATTAATTCTTTCAAAGAACTAGCTCCTAGTTTCATTGATCTATTCTACTGTTCTTTTGATTTCTGTTTCATTGACTTCTGCTCTGATCTTTATTATTTGTCATCTCCTTCTGGGTTTAGGCTTTCTTTGCTGTTCTTTCTTCAGCTCCTTTAGGTGTAGTGTTAGGTTGTGTATTTGACATCTTTCTTGTTTCTTGAGAAAGGCTTGTATTGCTACATACTTTCCTCTCAGGACCACCTTTGCTGCATTCCAAAGATTCTGAACAGTTGTGTTTTCATTTTCATTTGTTTCCATGACTTTTTTTCAATTATTCTTATTTTCCTGGTTGACCCATTCATTCTTTAGAAGGATGCTCTTTAATCTCCATGTATTTGAGTTCTTTCCAACTTTCCTTTTGTGGTTGAGTTCTAGTTTCAAAGCATTGTGGATGAAAATATGCAGGGAATGATCCTGATCTTTTGGTACTGGTTGAGACCTGATTTGTGACCCAGGATGTGATCTATTCTGGAGAATCTTCCATGTGCACTAGAGAAGAATGTGTATTCTGTTGCTTTGGGATGGAATGTTCTGAATATATCTGTGATGTCCATCTAGTTCAGTGTATCATTTATAGCCTTTATTTCCTTGTTGATCTTTTGCTTAGATGATCTGTCCATTTCAACGAGGGAGGTATTAAAGTCCCCTTCTGTTATTGTATTATTGTCGATGTGTTTTTTTGATTTTGTAATTTCTTTTATGGGTTCTTCTCATCTCAGAATTATAGCATACATATTTAAAATATGTTTAATTCTTAATTGCTGTGTCCCTAAAATTAATGGTATAAAGACTGGGATAGAGATGATAGTTGCTTTCAGTATCTGTTCTTTACTGAAATGTTTAGGCTGGACTGGTCACCTTGCCACTCATCTAAAAGATAATCACCATTCTTCCTTGTAATTAGGCAAGGCTGTGGGGTTTTAAGTTGGCAAATGAGATTTAAGCAGAACTAAGTGTGTTTGTGGCTGTGTCTTCTAACAATTCCCTTTTATTTATTTTTATTTATATTCAATTAGCCAACATTTGGTACATCAGTTTCAGATGTAGTGTTCAATAATTCATCAGTTGCATGTAACACCCAGTGCTCATCGCATCATGTGCCCTCTTTAATACCTATCACCCATGTACCACATTCCCTTGTTACCCCGTCCATGTACCCACCTCCCTTCCAGCAACCCTCAGTTTGTTTCCTAGAGAGTCTCTCATGGTTTGTCTCCATCTCTGATTTTTTCCCATTCATGTTTTCCCTCCCTTCCCTTATGATCCTCTGCACTATTTTTTTTATATTCCACAAATGAATGGAGCCATACTAACAGGTCCCTTTAAAACACAAGGGCATACCTTTTTATGTATTTTCCTCTGTTCACCTGGTTAAGATGAATGTAATAGCTATAGGTCTAGTCATTTTGGTTCTGAACTTGAGAATTGAAATTGCATGCAGTATAGCAAAAGCCAAAAGCTTGAATCCATGCTACCATGTCATCACCACATAATCTTATTCTGTCTACTCTTAGGTTTATTACTGAACAGAGCAATAAACTTCCTCTGTATTAAACTACTAATATTCTAAATCTTTGTTATCAGAACTAAGTCCTTATTTTGCATGGATTTGGTTTAAGCCTTCCTCTTTTTATATTATGAATGTTTTCAGACATTATTTATATCACTAGATGTATATAAAATTATCTATCAGTAGTGTATTTTATTCCATTATATATCATAGGCAGAATAATAAAGGTAATATGATCTTTAAAAAAGTCACAGATCTTGAGACACAAAAAATACTGTTTTGTTTCTGATGATGCATTCTTAAATGATATGCACTGGGAAAAGTACTGTGTCCATACCCTCATCAGTATGAAAATGAAGGAACAGTTATCAAATAGCCACTCAGATATTTTACCATCGTCAATATATTTGATTTTGTCTAATAGCCATTAGGTTGTCCCTGCTTGTGGAAGATTCAAATCTTCTTGTAGTCCTTATTATTCAGATAGATGCTAAAAAGCAATTCTGGAGCATATGCCATAAGGGAACATCACAGCTCTAGTATTTAATTTAGTGTTACATTATTTTTGCATGTAGCTTTTTAAATCTATCCCTTTATGCAACAGACACATCTGAACATGACCTAAAAATTATAATGTCAGTTTTTAAATTGTTACCAAATTGTATGAAACATAATGCCTGCTGTATTCTAGGGTTCCCTTATTCTAAAATGGAACCTATGTCAGAATAGCTGTATCAAAATATCCAATTTAAATTGGTTTTGAGAAAATATACTTATTTGGAACTTTACAGGTACTGTTCCTACAACTCCTCAGTTACAAAATACAGTGCAACCTGGTTTTCTTTGGTACTAGACTGCAGTAGCCCATTGCATCCTTACTTCCCACTAACAGAACACCCTTTATCTATGAGGAAACTACTTCATGGGGACTGACGTGGGCCCAAGATGAAAATGTCCAAACTTGTCTTGGTCTGTATGATTGGTTGATGATAAAAGCATGTGACTCAATCTGGGATAATTAGAATTTTCAGTAAAACATTTTTTGCCCTTGAGAAATTTGTTCCCTTTTCTTTAAGGAGTACAAGTTCTAAGGATGGGTAAACTGGGAGCTTTCAGTGTCTGTTTTGCCCGGCATGAGGAGAAAGCTGGTCTGAATGTGAAGCCAAGGCAGAGCCAAACATGAGGGGAGAGAACAGGGAGTAAAAATGTCATTTGAGTGCCTGGATCTCTATATATCTCCAAACTTTATATTTTTTACTTAGATTGTTTTGGCTTGACTTCCTTTCACTTGCAGTGGAGAGAGTCCTGATTATAATAAAGCTGCTTTCGTACAAAGAAATCATTAAACGAAGATAGTAAGTGAAGTGGCAGAAGCAGGGGTATACTGGTTAGATTTACAGTTTTGTTGAATCTACTGAGACTCCTGCATCTTTGTCAGCCTTTCACTTTTGTGAGGCATCCTGCAATAAACAGACCCACTGGAATGCTGTGGAACCAAGCTTTTAATTTCATAAAATGCTATGATTCTTTCCAACTAAACAATTTGAGAAGGGAATTTTCATGATAGTTGCCTGGATTAACTGGTTTTACCACAGGCAGTGAGTAGTGAGGGCACCCATAGTGAACATTAGTTCCATTGGACTGACATCTCTTCATCCCTTTTTTCCTAGTAAATTATCTTGTTTCTTCCTTTCCCTGTTGGTTCAGGTGGGGAGGCCAACACAGTACTCTGTTGCCCTGGTTAGGAATGGGAATATACTTAAGACTTAGCTCATCATACTGTTTCATTGATGTGGACATAGCAATTTGTCCAACGCTGGACAGGTTTAATCTAAACCTGGCCAATCAATGCTTTCTATATATAGGTGCAAGACAAGATATTTTCTTCACTTTGGAGTTACTGAGACCAGTATAGTTTTAAAGCTCTTTGTAGCCATACTTCCACATTTCATGTTTCTGGCCCCTCTCTATTAACTTTACTAGCCCCAAAATTGAGAGAGGTGGTGTGCAAGAGAATGAAACTAGCATACACAGAACAGCAGAGCTGAGAACTGAAAGAAATGCTGGCTGCATCATGAGTCAACAGGGTCAGCATACATGTGTACTTTATAATTACAGGTACTGATACATATATGAATAGTACATGAGTTTTTAAATAGTTGCTGTGCCTTGGGTTTCTGTCTTCTCTCATAACGTGCATGTGTGAGTTCAGTACTTGAATAGTTAAGTATTAGACCATAACCGACTTAGAAGCATCAGCATAGCAGTAAGTGTGGCTGTATCCATGTGTGAACACATTTTTGCATATGTAAGTTTAGTAAAAGCTGGATAGCTGACAAATTAGGAAGGGAACCCTAATCTTTCTAAATTCTGTATTCTAAACTGAGTTATGGAAACTCTTTAACCTTATCATAATTGCTTAAAAATATTAGTCTCTGTAAGTAGTTACTGACTTGAACCCCAAGGGGGGAAAAAGTTTGAAAATGCTGTAGGCTTCTTGACATGATAATATGAGCTATACAAGCCAGAACATTTGCAAAGAGCTACGAATTTGCTAATGTTTCTTTTTGTTGGTTAATTTTAAGGTCAGAGGCTTTGGTTATATTTTAATGAATACTTGAAATGATGTTGGAATAGCAATGAAAATGTTACATGAGGGAAATAAATTGCTAATAATAGCAATGTCATTATCTTAAACTGGATTATAGTGGAATTTGGCATGTTGAAAAAAATCTGGGTGCAAAAAATGTCATGAACGAAATGGTAGGACAAAGGAAACTGACAACATGCTATCATGAGACATTGGTCATATTTACAGGTACTCTGGTTTCTTACTTTGCAACTGTGAAATGCTGAGTTCTCAAGTGCAATATAAAATCCTGTATGTTATAACTTAAGAGTAATATCCCATCATGTATTCCATATAGAATTGTTTAGAAGCATGTCACAGGTTTCATCTACAGTCAGAAAGAGATGATTCGGTGGTGTTACCCACGGGCATCACTTAGAGAGTTTCTGTGGGGTGGTAGCTACTTCCTGACACTGTTCATTTGAAAACATCATAGACTTCTTTAACCCTTATTAGTAGTTAAAAATTTTTACCTTTCTTTTTTTTTTTTTTAAGATTTTATTTCAGAGCACGCATGATTTGGGGAGAGGGGAAGAGGGAGAGAGAGAGAAGCAGACCCAGGGAGCCCAACATGGGGCTCCATCCCAGGACCTTTGGATCATGACCTTAGCCAAAGGCATATGCTTAACCAATTGAGCCACCCAGGTGCCCCCAATTTTTACTTTCATGATAACATTTTTAAAAAATATTAAGTCTTATGTCTTGAAATTTCTGGTGTGGTTTCTGTCTCATGACAAGACCCCAAATGATGTAGGTTCTATTCTTGGCATGTCCCCAGTGTTGCCTACTACTCTAGTAGGCTCACTCACCGAGCTGAACTACTTCTACCTACTGAGGACCTAAAACTCTGGACCTTGCCCTCAGGAAGAAGTTGATTCTTCACTCATGGATTGAGAATTGTAGGAAGAGTTAGGATAGAAGGCACATTTTGTTCTTGACATTTACCTGGTGTAATATTATGAGTTAATTTCTGATAACTGGGTATCCTTCTGCAGGCCTCTATTTTCCTTATTGGAGGGCAAGTAGGACCAAGTTAGTTTGGGGTTCTGGAGGGCAGATGCCCTTTCAGTGTGATAAATTAGTTAGCTATTAAACTAAATGTTTCTTGACTTTCAAAATGAGAACATTAGGATGGTCCTTTAACATATTTATTTGCCTTTCTGTGAAGCTAGTCAAGGTCTGCTGGATTTGTGATGTGCTAAATGAATGTTTAGCTGAGGTGCTCAGGTGGTTTTATTGGTAAGGTTAGCAACAAAAGTGAAGGTGTGAGGTTATTGGAGGACAACATGACATCCATTAAATTAAATACCTATTAAATTTTCTGAATGGTGGAAAAGGATTTCTTAAAAGCCAAGTGGGAATGAAGGCTGAAACAAACTGACACTTGTTTAAGCAAGTTTTCTTCCTATTGAAAAGATTTCTTTGACACTACTTCTGAATGTATTTTGCAGCAATTGTAAACAGCTTGTAGAGGCTGATGAAAATAAAACAAAGCTGAGAAAAAGGGAAATAACCAGTCTATTTCAGATACTAGGAGCTGATATCATAATTTCTTTTCTTTTACTACTTGCTTTGGTTTTGCCAAAGGGATATACATCAATCCTTCTTTGCACTTTCCCATTATGCCTACCATACAGACTTTCAAAAGCAAAGTCTTATGAGGTTAATTAAGGAATAAATCAGTCAAGATGCATCAAAAGAATCCTAAAAACACTACTCAAATGTACTTGGTTTTTGAAGAAAATGTATGTTTTAAGATGGTAAAATGATTATAAGCCATATTCAGCAACAGAACCATATTAACTCTTTGAGAATGTGGTCAAATTCTAGTCACCTTGGACTATGGACAAAGCAATGAAGAGTGAGAGTAAGTATGGCCCTTGTATCTTGATTTATGAACTTTAAGTTATTTGAGAAGCAAGCAACTCCCTTTTAGCCTTAGAATATTAGATTTTCTTCTATTTTAAAAATATTCCAAGGCACCAGTGAATTTCAAAGGAGTATCCTGTATTTCTATAACTGACGTATGTTTGTTCCTGTGACTTGCTTTCCACTAATAAGATTACTTCTAAATTACAAAGAAATGGTGGATCAATTATAAAAATACTTCCAGTTAAAAGAAGTATGTTCAAGAAAGAATCTATGTGGCATTATTTGTCCCAATTATGAAAGATATATAGAAATTCTTGGAACAGGTGAACCTCCTCCATGGTCTGTAATTAATACCCAAAGACAATCTGAAGTCTCTTTATTAGCCTTTTGTTCAGCATCATATTATATAGAGTATATTACTGATAATTCTGTGCTGGTAACTTAAATAGGAATTTCTGGTGCTGGCAAATCACTTCAAGGTAAACATTTTAAAACCTAGGACTTGTAATACATGTGTCGTGGTGTTGTGCCCCTAAGGCATAATAAAAATGCATTCCTCTGGTAGGGTTTTCCTATTCCTCATGCAATCCTTGTCCATCTGTTGTTTTGAATTGGCCCCATGGGACAACTAAGAAGAAAAAAAGTACTATGCTAACCTTTGGAATTCATATGTATTAGGCATATGGTAGATTTTTGGGTTAGTTACAAGTTGACAGAAACCAGATAACTGCAATATTAGGAGGATTTTGCCATATAAAAGAAGGAATCTGGCCTAGGGTGCTGGACTCAGTTGGGGCTTGAGCCCAGCTGGGGCTCAAGTTTATAGCTATTTGTATATAACATGGCAGCTAATGTTGAAGCCTATACTCACCTAGACATCTTGGCTAGTATGTACTCTTAAAAATGATGGCATATATGAATTAAAGAGCTGTCTCTCTAAATTCTCTACCACTCTAAGGCCCAAGTTACCTTTTGGGTTATCACATTCTCCTCTCCCCACCACGATCCCCCCTTGTTTTGCATAAAGAGATATGACTACAGACTATGAAGTTAAGGAAAATAAAAGGAAGGATCAAGAGTTTTATAGTTAGTCTGGCTTTAAGGTAGTATTGGTGTCCTGGCCAGTGGAAGCAGAGTTCTGGATTAAGGAGCACTGAAGTGGCAAGGGAGTTAGACTGTAGGCTTGGGTGCCATATTAATAATCAGTAAGAATTACTCATTATAGACACTTACATGAAATTCCCTTTGGCTTTTTCCACTAATGCTTGGAAAAGGGAGACTCCATGAAGAACTGGGCTTCTTATTTGAGTATGGGGTCTCAGGGTATTAAACTAAGGTCTCTGATAACTAAATCTTTAGAATTACAAAAATAATTCTACTAGAAAAGAAATATTATTGCATAGATTCAGGAAAAACTGTCAGTGTGACTTCATTTATATCTAACACTTGGTGAAATCTGGAGGGTCTTGGTTAAAGTGCCCCAAAATAAATCAACTTAACAGTCAAATCCTGGGAAATGTCTCAGTTTCTCCCAAAATACTGGAAATGTATCTATTTCTCAATCATGTAGGATTGTCTGATATGGGAAATTTAATATAAAAATGAAAGTAAATACCCTGGTTTAAAAAAAATACAACTTTAATCCAGTGAGAAAAGGAAAGGATATTTAATCAATGGTATGGAAAAGCAGCCCAGAAGAAATAAAAATGGACTCTCATTTCACAATGTCTACAAAAATAAATCCAAGTGAAATAAAGATGGAATATAAGAATTTTTTAAAATTGTGCAATAAAATTATAGAACCTGGCAAATATAAAGGGGGAAAATGTCTGAATCAACACTAACAATCTAGATGCTGTAAAAATAAAGGCAATAAAATAAAACTATGGTTTTATAAAAACAAAATATGACAATTTATTCTCTAAGGAAAGTTAAAGAATAGGAGAGATCTACAAAAGAGTTCTTTGTAATCCCAGAGGGAGACTTATTATTTAATATACAGAAAGCTCTTACAAATTGACAGTAAAGATATATAAGTGGAAAAGTGTATGAATAAACAGTGAAAACAGCAGCTTGTCCATATTTGGAGAGTCTCAAATTCTCTAATAGTAAAATATAGGTTAAATTCAAAATGAGCTATATATGTCCATCAAACCGTAAAATTTCAAATATTATAGAGGTTGTATGGGAAACAGGTATCCTCTTATATTGTGGTTGGAAATGTGAAGTGTTTTATATTTTTAGAAGACAGTTGGGCAACATATTTTAAAATGCATGTCATTAGGGGTGCTTGGATGGCTCAATCGGTTAAGTGTCTGACTCTTGCTTTCAGCTCAGGTCATGATTTCAGGGTCGTGAGATCAAACCACATGTCAGGCTCCATGTTCAGTACAGAATCTGCTTGGTATTGCTCTCTCCCTCTGCTCCTCTCCCTCTGTACACACACTCTCTCTAAAGTAAATAAAATAAATAAAAAATCTTTAAAAATGCACGTCATTCAAACCATTTCCGCAGCTGGAAATCTAGCACGTAAAAATAAATGCACGACATTTAAAGGACATATGCAAAAGGATGTTATTCCAGCATTGAACTGGAAACAAAGTGCAATCCACAGGGGAAAGGCTGAATGTATCTTTCAATAGCTATACAAGAGAATATTGAAAAGAACACATTTGAGTTGTACCAACCATTCTATGATTCATAGTCTACATAGGATTATGACTAGGGAGAAAAATACAGAAGAATTACATCTTTAACATGATTCTCCTTGGAATGAGCAAGATCTGGGATGAGGTGTTCTTGTGGGCTGATAAAAACTGAAGACATGCAGTAATTTCTCTTACACAAAATATTAATATTCCTGTAAATGCATGTGCATATATATCTATCCAAACATGTATGGCAGAATGATCACCAACATGTGTAACTAACCAGCATCATTCAGATTAGTGGGAGACCAAGTGACTTTCAATTTCGTTTCTGTTTATATGTACTATTTGAATTATTTACAATAAGCCTGTATTATTCCTATAAACCCTATTTTCACTGTGTGAATAAAGGTAAGAATAGTCTGTTTAGTTTTGTGAGCAGTATTTATCATACTTAATTGGTCACAGAAACTTGACATATAATATTCATAGAAGTGGCTTTTTATTTTTACTTCTACAGCATTTTTCAGTAATGGTGATCTTTATATTACAGGTGTCTTTGTGCACACTTGAGGAAATAAAATGGCAGTTTAAAGAGATACTGAGAAAAAGTGCTAATTTAAGTAAATATTGCATTATTTCTTAAAGTAATTGGAACTTTAGCTTTCTCTATAATGATACTGCGAAAATTAAGAAATTTTGGACTTTGAGTTCTTTTTCTGACATTAGTCATAGAAATATAGATTACAGTTTTATTTAATAGAAAACGAAAAATCCAAAACACTAGGTTTACCACCACTTTTGTTAATAAGGATAAAAACATAAAGATTGGAAGACATTTGCATTCTGGTGATTATGGAAGTCTGATGTTCAGAGTTGGTGTCACATAGGCTTTTTAAGACTAAACCAGGTGTATTAATTAGACAGGGTTCTCCAGAGAAAGAGAATCAATGGGAGGTTATATTTATACATATGGATTCGTTTTAAGGCTCACACAGTTATGGAGGCTAAATCCCAAGAACTGCAGCCAGCAAGCTGGAGACTCAGCAATGCTAATGCTATAAGTTCCCATCTAAGTTCAAGGATAGGAAACTGAAGTACCAGCTTGGAGATGAGCCGAGCTAGCACATTCTTCCTAAATTAGCCATTTTTATTATATTCAGGCCTCCAACAGATTGGATAAGGCCCATCTACATTGGGGAGGCAATCTTCTTTAGTCTACTAATCCAAATGTTAATGTCATCCAGAAACACCCTCACAGACACATGCACAGTAATTCTTAAATCAAATATCTGGGTACCTTGTGGTCCAGTCGAGATGAAACATAAAATTAGTTATCATACCAGGCTTACTCTAGGCTTTGGCTTTAGACTGCTTCTGTTTAAATCTTCATCCCACGAATTTACCGTGTGATAGGCATAAGTTACCTGATCTCTTTATTTTTCAACTTATTCATCTGCAAAATGTGGGAATTAGTTCATGTAGTTCTTAAAACATTGCTTGGCTTTTGCTAAGCACATAATATATGCTAGCTCTTATGGTTATTACTATTACTATGATTGTTACCATTGTCATTTATAAAACGTTTACTGACAGGTAAGCAGAGGAAACAAGGCTTGGAAATGTTGTGGTTTAATCACTAATTTATAAACTCCCCCCTCCCAAGTTTTTATTTAAATTTTAGTTAACATACCATGTAATATTAATTTCAGGTGTAGAATTTAGTGATTAAATACTTCCATATAGCACCAGGTGCTTATCCCAAGTGAATCCTTAATCCCCATCACCTATTTAACCCATCCCCTCACTCGCCTCCCCTCTGGTAGCCATTACTTCTCTACTAAACTTTTAGTTTTCCTCTCTTTTTTCACCCTCATCTTCTAAACTGCATTTTATTTTATTTTATTTTATTTATTTTTTGGGGGGTATAATTTTTTTCCAATTTATTTATTTTCAGAAAAACATTATTCATTTTTTTTTGGTTTAACCACTTTTTTATTTTTATTTTTTTCAATTTATTTATTTTCAGAAAAGCAGTATTCATTATTTTTTCACCACACCCAGTGCTCCATGCAAGCCATGCCTTCTATAATACCCACCACCTGGTACCCCAACCTCCCACCCCCCCCGCCACTTCAAACCCCTAAACTGCATTTTAAATAAGAACCTATGTTTCTATACCTACACGATGAAATGCACTTTACCAAATCAAATTTGCTTACTTATGTTGTGAAATGAACCCATTATTTTTGTGTTGATTAACCCTACCATCATGAATAGTATAAAAAAATCTTACTGGTTAGAAAAACTCAGTTTTACTGGGTTTAGTTTTCTTTCTGCAGAACGGTAAAGTACAATTAAATATAACACACATCCAAATTATTCAAATCCTAATTATGATAAGACGGGAGTACAAGACAGCAGATGGAGTCAGAAGAAATTCAATTATTTGGCTGAATTATTGTCACTATAATAAAATACTCAAATACTGTTGACTTAATATGATATTCCATGTTGAGCGTATAAACATGCCCATAATTTCAATTACAACTTTAAGATAGGTATCAGTAACAAAGGGAGGCTCTGAAGTCAGATCGTGTGGGTTCAAATTTTTGTTTCTCTCAACAGCCAGCTAAGTGATAGCAGGTAAATTATTAACTTCTCTAATCCTTCCCTTTCTTATTTGTAAAGTGAGAATAATACTTTCCTTATATGCTGTAAGATTTAAGTACAGTAATCCATATAAGTACTTTAAACAGTGGCTGTGACATGGTAAAACACTCAAATGTCTTCTTTTATTTCTATTATAATGATGTTACTATTGTTATTCTTCTAGTCCCATATTCTTTCAAATTTGGGTATGCAACTGCCTCCTAAATATATTGACTTTAATGTCCTTTAGGTTTTACAAATTCAGTGTAGTCTAAAGGTAAACATATTTTTTTCTAATGTTTTCCTCATTTTCACCCCTTACCTCAATAGAAGACCTATTCCTGATTTGTGGACAAACCAGAAACCGAGACATCATCCTGTATCCTCTTTCAAAATCACCAGCTAGTTCCCAAATAAGTACCCTTTTCTCCTCTTAGACTTTTAAGATCTTTTTCCAATCCTTTCCCAAAGCCATCACCTTGATCTGGTCCCAAGGTCTAAAGTCCAGGCCTGGCTCTAGTCCAGACCTCTTTGAATCCTCTTCACAGCCTTTCCAAAGCATTGTCACACTAAATCTGAAATGGCTAAACATGGAGTTCAGGATTAGATTTAAACTCCGAATAGACACCTAGTCTTTTATTTGGTATCTCTTCTCCTGCCACTGCCTATAGTGCAGCCACAGGGGAGACCTGGAAGATCTTTGAACATGTGGTGTTAGGTTTCATTCTTCCCTGCCTAACTACCATCTATTTTCCTTTAAAGCTCACTTCAAGCCTTGATCTCTCTGGGAAGCCTTTTCAAATCTCCTACATGATTTTCAGTTTCTCCTCTCTGCCTATCCGTAGTGTCTTGTGAAAACTTTTATCCGAGAACTTGTGGTGCAGATTGTAATAGCCAGTTAGGAGACAGGGACTGTGACTTTTATGATCTTGTGTCTGAAACATGGTTAGTGCTAAAAAATCTTGCCTCCGATGAAGAGAAAGCAGCTGTGACCTTGGAGTTTTTATCTGAAAGGGTAGAGAATCAATATACTGTATCCCATCCCCAACTTCATACCTTACAGAGGCTGGCTCTGTCTAACTTACTGGTACAAAAGAACTGACAGCTTGACCTTATTTTGACCCTGAACATTAATTACAAATTTGCAAACTCATGAAGCTTAAAGAGAAAACTTAAACCTTAAAAGGAATCTTAAGAAGGAAAATTTCAAAGCATTTTTGTATTCTTAAAGGTGGGTATATTGGGGAGATGGCTCTTTGTATGTAAGATCCATTTATACCTTTTTGTTTATGAATTATAACTGCTATAAAAGGAATATAGTTTGCTCTATTAACACAACTCCAAAATAATAATTGTGGTATTTTTATAAAATGACCTCTTTAGACTAGATTTTAGCAATGTGCACATTATGAGAGAAAAAGAGGTAGGGTTTCTTCTGGAAACTGTACTCTACTCTAGATGTTATAATTTATAGAAACTAAAAGATAAATCCAAACCTGGATTGGTACCCAAGTTTACTGTCTGTCCTCATTATTGATTTGGGAATGCATATAATCAGACTTGACATCTGTAACTGTGGACTCCTACATTTTTTAAAATATTACTTACCTTTACAAAGATAGTTTCATTCCCCCAATGCTGGTTTCTTTGCTTGGAATACAGATCTTCTTAACCTAAAGAGTTGTCAGCTCTTTAACCAAATGTTAATATATTTTTGTACAGGAATCCTAGGATAGGATCCTAGGGCAAGGGAAGTCATGATGATTGAGGCATAAAACAATCCAAGTGCTATTTTCTCCATTCTTCTTTGGGTTAGAAATCTCTCTGGCTATTTATCAGGGTCCTTTAGCAGTTAATAGTCTTTTTTTCTCTGAAGGTGATTTTCTTTACCACCTCCCACCCCCTTCTCATGTCATTAATCTTGAAATCTGCCGTGGGATTAGATTAAAACTAGGTTTCCCTTCAGGCACGGAGAACAAAGTATGTTGGTAAATTCTGCCTTCCATTATTCCACGAAAGTAGAATAATATTCACATCATTTGTTGAGTTTCTTATAAATTTAGGTCTTATTTGTTAGGTACAAAATATTTCCATGGTAATCTTTGTGGAAAAGCTATTGGAAGATGCTTTTTACCATTTCAGTGTGTAGTCAAAGTCCAACAATAAAACTGCGTTCAGGATTTAAATGATGTTCTTTCTAAGCAGAGTGGGAGTGTATGGAGTTATTTGGCAGGAAAACCAAAAGAGAACTAAACAAAGCTGCTGCTGAAAATGATAATGATAATAATAATAAACCCTTAGTTGGAGCTTGAAAACTGAACTACAAATTATAGGTAAAATTCTGCCATGAAAAAGAATGAGGGGTTGGGGGAAAAGCCAAATATCTACAGAGTGATTATTAGAGGTGCTTCTAAAGGACAAAACACAAGGACATCAAACACTTGGAGCTCTTAACTTCACAAGGAAGAAACAAAGTAATTGTTTTGCTACTGTTAACTATGGCTCAAGTATTTTATAGGGATAATCAGTTATTAAAATATGATATTTTGATTTATTATTAAAACGTTTTTTTCCCTCCTGACCAATATTTAAAAATTATTTTCATTTGTTTTGATTTTGGTTTTCTATGAAAATTCAGTCAACAGTTTAACAACCTAATGGTAGCTTTTCTTCACCTTGCCAAAGCAGATGCTTATTGTTTATTCCTACTTAGTGTTTTGTGCGTTAAGGAATAAGGCTTATGTTCATTTGGTATCTCCTTCGGTGGAGGTAGCTCTATTGATGTAACACTCCTAGCCTTACCACACTCTTCTCCCTCAGTGATTCACCCTATCCTGGGAAGGGAGAGGGGCTTGCTTACCTGACTGGTGAAGTAGAGAATAAACTGGTATGCATAGTCTAGCTCTCCTATTCTTTGCCCGAGGAGCAAGGCCCTTAGAGGATTCAGGTTTTCTTCTCCAGCAGTGGTACTGCTGGCATGACTGATGGCCAGCAAGGCAGTAATGACAGAGGGAGTATAAATCTTCCCATATCTGGGGATGACAGTACTGATGTCTCATTCTCTATCAGTAATATAAAAGATACGGAGTCCAGATTGAGGCCAAGTTTTTGTTTTTGTTCCCTGCCTCCTCAATTTGTTCAGGAGCTGTATGGAATGCTCTGTGTTAGGTCTTCTACTGGATGCTAATATTTCATGTGTGGGCCAGGAGTATAGAGAAAAAAAAAAAAAAACCAAAAGAGTCACATTTCTTGAGCCAAAAATGCAAATAAAAACTCTTGGCTTGAGATTTGAGACTTTTTGGGCTTCAGCGTGGGGCAGGGCATTTTTACATTGGTGGTTTGTAGAAGCTTCTATTGGGTCCTTGGATAGAAATTGTCCATTGGCCTTTATCTGCTGTAGCCTGCCCAAAGGCTTAATCCAGGTACAATGACAGCTTGTCCTGTGTGGGATTAGCTGCACCTCTGGTGGCATGATTGGTCTGTGGAGGGTGGACTATTTTTATTTTGTTAGGCAGGCACTGTGAAGGCAGTGAGGAGAGCCAAGGAATGACCTCATTGTGGAAAAATGAGAGGCTGTGAAAGTAACTCGGAGAGGTACGGAGGCCTAAGAAAGAAGATAGTGAGGCAAGGATTACATAACAGGCAGCGGTCACCCTCAGGGTGGGCACTATGAACACTTACTGCACTGTAGCATCTTTTCCAGAGTAGTAATGTGATTATAAGAAAAGGTGATTTTTATACGCCTTTGAGGCATTAATGAACTAGAAATCATTTTTCTTTTTAAACAGTAAAAATTTAGATTGGTAGCCTGATACAGAATATTGAAAAGATTATTGGTTGAAATTGTCAGTGTCAGGCCTATACATAACACTTGGCTCCACAGTCCTAAATTCTGTTCTGCATTCAGAGCTTAGGAGGTGTCTGTATAGCTGGGGCTAAACTTGGACTCATGTGGTTTGTACATAAGTATAAGTGTTTTTCCCCCACTGTATTGTCTCAAGTTGGCATTAGATTAATTAATTACATATGTGGAGAAAATTTTCCCTACAAGGCAAAAATAATTCTTATACCTGAGCCATTGTGTAGCAAGAAGTGGTGAAAATAGCTGTTGTGGCTCAGAACTGCAGGTCAGCTCAGGAGAGAGTATGAGTCACTGTGTAGAGCTTACAGTCATGTCCTACTCAATAGCAGGAAACACAGGACTCAAAGGAAAAGGGGGCATGAAGAGGTTAGGCAGAAACTGTAAATGCTTGATGCCCAAATCAATTTCTTCCAGGGAAATTTAACTCAATTGAGCTTAGTAGTCTTAGATTTAAATCAAAGAATGTTTTTTTTTTTTTTGAGTTTCTGTTACTATTTTCAGCAACATTAAAAATTCTGGAAACTGACTTTGCCTTCTCCTTTCTTGATGTTGAGAAAGCACAGGGCTTCATAAGAATAGTATTATCTATGGATGCAGAATCTCTCTTTTTCAAGATTTATTTATTTGAGATAGCGAGAGCATGCGAGAGAGAGAGCATGAGTAGGGGAGAAGGAGTAGAGGGAGAGGGAGAAGAAGGCTCTCCACTCAGCAGAGACCCTGATATAGGACTGGATCCCAGGACCCTGGAGTCATGACTTGAGCTGAAGGCAGAGGCTTAACTGACTGAGCCACCCAGATGCCATGCCTAGATTGTCTTTATACAGTTGGGAAATTCCTTGTTTCCAAGTTTTCAGAGATTTCTTTTTTTAAAAACTCATGAATGAATAAGTTTTCAGAGATTTCTTTTTTTAAAAACTCATGAATGAATGCTAAATTTTGTCAGAGATTTTTTCTGTACTATTCATAGTTTTTCTTCATGTGTGGCCAGGAGTATAGAGTGGGCCAGGTTCATGTGTTGAATTATACTAATGGATGTTTCAATGCTGAATCAACCTTGCATTCCTGGGATTAACTGCACTCAGCATATGCATTATCCTTTTAATATACTGATGATTTCAATCTGCTATTTTGATAGGGATTTTTTGTGTGTTCTTGTTCATGGCATTATTCATGAGCAATCTTTTTTGGTAATGTCTGTTTTTGACATTTAAATAGAATGATTTGGGAAGCAGTCACTTTCCAATTTTCTGGAAGAGTTTTTATAGAATTAGTATCATTTCTTTTTTTTAAATTTAATTTCTTTTCAGTGTAACAGAATTCGTTGTTTATGCACCACATTATTTCTTCATTAAAAGTTCATAGACTCTATAAACTAAGGCATCTTACTCTGGAGTATTCATTGAAGGAAGCTTTCTTAACTACAAATTCAATTTCCTTAATAAATATAGGGCTCACTATTTAACTTAACTATTTCTTTATGGGTTTTAGTAGTTTTTGCCTTTTATTGATTTTTGTCATTTTATAAAGTTTGTCAAATTTATTGGCATAAAATTGTGAAAATATTTTCATTCTTTTAATATTTGTGGAGTCCCTAGTGATGTCATATCTTCTTCATTCCCGATATTGGTATTGTGTGTGTGTGTTTTTTTAATCCTTTATCATTATGGTGATAGGGCTGTCAATAATACTGATCTTACCAATCAATATTACCAAATAATATTGATCTTACAAAAAAACTGGCTAGCTTTTTGGCCCCTTGATTTTCTCTATTGTTTTTCTGTTCTTATTTCAATGAATTTCCAGTCTTTATTTCCTTCCTTCTGTATAAGTTAAACTCAATTTGCTATTTTCTAGTTCATTAAGGTAGAAACAGGTTATTGATGTGAAACTTCTGTTTTACCAGTACCATCATTTGACACTTTAAATTGTCTGAGTACTCTTTACTGCATTCTTCAAACATTGATATATTATGTTTCATTTTAATTCAGGTCAAAACTTTCTAATTTCTCTTATAGTTTCCTATTAGATTCATGGGTTATTTCAAATTGAACTACTTAATTTTCACAAGTTGGGGCATTTCCCAGTCATCTTTCTGTTACAATTTCTAGGTTAAATCTATTATGATCTGAGAACATATTTTATATAATTTAAATTATTTTAAAATTTTCAAAAACTTTTCATGACATAGAACATAGTCTATCATGGTGAAAGTACACTTAAAAAATGTGTTGACTCAGGTGTTCTATAATCTTCAATTAGACCAAGTTGGTTGACTGTGTTGCTTAGGTCTTCTATAATTTTAGTGATTTTCTATCAACAAATAGAACATTTATGTATGGTTTGTTGTTTGTTTAATAACTGAAAGGAGTGAGGTGTCTAAATGTAATTCTAAATTTGTTCATTTCTCCATTTAGCTTTACCCATTTTTATTGAATGCATTTGGAAGCACGGTTGTTAGATATATATACATTTAGGATGGTAATGTCTCTTTGATAATTGGTCCTTTCACTGTTATAGAATATTCCTCTTTATCCTTCATCATATTGCTTATTCAGAACTCTAGGTTTTCTGATATTAATGTTAACTACTCCAGCTCATGATTTGTGTTTTTGTGTTTCCCATCTTTTTACTTGCATGTTTTTCATTCTTTTACTTTTAATCTATCTATATATTTATGTCTAAGGTCGATTTCCTTTCCTCTCGTTTTTGGTTTTCACTGGTTTGAAAATGATACATCTAGGGGCACCTGGGTGCTCACTTGGTTAAGCATCTGCCTTTGGCTCAAGTCGTGATCCCAGGGTCCTGGGATTGAGCCCTGTTTCAGGCTCCTTGCTCGGTGAGTCTTCTGCTTCTCCCTCTCCCCCATCTGCTTCCCACTTGTGCTCTCTCTTGCTTTCAAATAAATGCATTTTTAAAAAAGGAAATGATACATCTTGATGTGTTCTACTCTTTGTTTCTAAACTTCTTAGATCTGTGGTTTGGTTTCTGTTATTAATTTTGGGAAATTATTGACCATGATTTATTCAAGTATTTCTTTTGTTTCACTTTCTCCTTCTAAGATTCCAATTACATGTGTGTTGGGTCATGTGATTTTGTCTCACAGCTTTTGGATGCTCAGTCTGTTTGTTCTTTCCTTCTGATCTTACATGTGTTTCATCCTTTCCACTTATAGAATTCAAGTAGTGCCTGAGGTAAATGCTTTTTATTCCTGGAAATGGTCATTTTTCTTTCTGCTTGCCTTTATTGTGGAGGTTGAGTCAATGTAGTGAGAAATTGAACTAGGTTTGGCTTTAATTACTGCTATTGATATGCTTAGATCACCTTAATCTTAAATCCTTCTAGTGTTAGTTTTTGTTTAGGATAGGACTGTTTGCCTGTGGGTATATTCTGTGTCTGCTTATATTTCGTTTTAGGTTGTCCTTTTGTGCTGTGCTTGAGAGAGGTTCTCTAAATCTTTTCTCAATGTAAGCAGTGCCTGTCATTTGACTCTTGTTAATATAGTGTTGGGAGCAAGATAAATTTTCCATTGTTTGGATTAATTCCTAATCTTAGGTAGGCAATGTTTTCCTGGGTCTTGAAGGAGAACCCTTCTAGTGATCCTGATCCTCGCTCAAGACAGTTCTAAAAACAAAAACAAAACAAAACAAAAACAAAAAAAACCTTTTCATTTCTACCAACTTCGACTGGTCTTTGCTAAGTTTCTTTCTCTGCTTACACAAGTTGTTTAAGACTTTTGGTTGTTGGGTAGCTATTAGGAAGATCGAAGTGGAGATTAATGCCTCTCTGACAGTGCCTGCTGTACATTTACCTCAGGCTTGTGTACTATATGCAGCATAGTTTCTCTTAGGACTCTGATCAGTCTTTTTGTGAGTACCTAGAAAGTCCAGGAAGAAGAACTTGCAAGTGGATGTGCATTCTCCTGGTGCCTCTGGCTGTAAAGAGATCTATAGTCTTATTACTTGCCACTCAACATTTAGCAATTCATTAAAAGCTTTAATTGAATTCTTATTGGTGTCTGGAGACATATGCCTAAGTATTACTCCCACCCCACTTCTCCAAGGAGACACCTTTCTTACCTTAGATTTATGGTTTGGCTATTTACCTAACCAATAATTTCTGAGTTGTCAGCTCTCTGATGGGTTCAAGAAAACTGTGAATCTTCAGCTTGTCTGGCAGGTTTGCTGTGGTTGCTATCATTGTAAGTGTGGGAGCAATGCACTTTTCAGCTTTCTACATCCTGAGTAGAATCTGGAAATCCTAGCTGTGTTTCATGCTATGAGATCCTGAAGTATATTAACAAAGGAGATTGTTTATTCATTAATTTATCCCTCCCTTAACCTGTCCACCTCTTCGCATATTTCCAGAGTACCTATTGTATACAAGCCTGTGGAGGACACAAAGCTCAAACAAATAGACTCTCTGACATTTTCAAACCAGCTACTCATTATTTCTATAGTGACTTCAGGTTGGCTATGACCAGAAAGAGCAATGATTGTTTTAAGAAATTTAGGTAATTGCTAGACCTTTTTAAGAGTAATTTTTATGTATCTTAAAGTATCATTGTTAGAGATCTACATTACAAACTGTTGTATAAAAAATGCCTTTTGGTTGCAAATTATAAGTCTAGATGTGAAGTGTATCCTTTATACAGGTAACATAATTTTAAAAGGTTATCATTAGATTGAAAACACACACAAAAAACCCCCAAGGACTTCGTTGACCTTTAATAATATGCCTGCATCACCAGTTTGAAAAATAGCAGACTGGGTTAACTTCAAGAACAACTTTCTGGCTTTGTAATTCTCTAATGGTATAGTGAAAGAATGGATGGGCAGGGAGTGAAGAATAAATGCATTTTAAACGTCAAAGGTCTTCCAGATAATAAATTTCTTTAATCATAAAGTGGCATTTAAAATTTTTTGATATTTTATTTATTTATTTGAGAAAGAGAGAATGAGTGGGAGGGAATGGTAAGGAGAGAGGTAGAAGAAGGCACTTCACCTGGGATCTCAGGGCTCGATCCCAGGACCCTGAGATCATGACCTGAGCTGAAGGCAGACACTTACCGACTGAGCCACACAGGTGCCCCTAACGTGGCATTTTTAGTTAGACTAGCTGAACCGTGTTTGAGAATTTATTAAGACTTGACTACCTATCAAATGTTAGCAACAGGTGTAGAAACAAGGCAAGAAAATAGTGGTGCTGTTAAGTCTTTATTAACTCTGTTAGCAAAATAGTAGTGTCATCAATGGTACTAGGAGAATTGGAGTTTAAGTAAATGCTATCAGCACAATCACAATTACACAGTAGTGATCTTAGTAACATTTAAGTAGAGCACTTGAATGGCAGTGTCTGAGAATGTTATTAGTCATGCTTTTGAATGACCGTTTTCTCCATGGTATTATAAATAGTAGAGTTGAATGACAGAGCCATTAAGGTTACTCTTAACAGAAATAGATGAGCATGAAACAGTTTGGAATTCAGGTTGGTTTACATGAATTCTTGAGCAGAAGTCTTTAGAGAATTCCTTCAAGTCTTTTTAAATTCACTTAAAAAATAAATGGACATTTTCACCATTGCAAAAGATCACATAACTGATGTGCATTTATCCTTGTCTCATAATGTTCTCTGAGACACTTCAGTGTGTTGTAAAAGCATTGTATAAAATCTACATCCTTTGCAACCAGGATGTAAAAATTCTCACACTAGCTCGTTCATGTTATTGTAGGACTAGATAGAGAAGGTATGAATGTCCTTACAGAATAATATGAAGCAATATGAACTTTGTTGAAAAGGTTTGTCCAAATAAATGTGTTCTAATAAGAAGAGAGGTTCTTTATATTGATCTCTTTAAAGGATTCATTGTTATGAAATCCAACTTTCTGTTACATATAACTTTTAAATAATGAGGAGGACAACTGGAGAGTTAGGAGAGGACTTAAAGGGCTCCTTAGAGACAGAAATACATAGGAAAAAAGAAAGTGAGGGTGTGGAGTAGAACTGGGGATTCCTAAAATATAGATAACAGTAGACTTTAGGAGTGCAGTGGAATATTTGTCAGAATTAAAGGGAACATTAACTATGGTAGAATAATATACAGAATCTATAAAGGACTATGTATATGTGTGAGATAGTTAAAAGTCGCATTGATTCAGGAAAAATATGCTATGGATAATAAATACTATAAATCAATAAAATTAGATACTTCATTGTTCAAACACAATAATATTAAATTCATTTATGTGATTTGTTTACCCAAGTATTCAGTTACAATATTTGGAATGAAAGAAGCATTTAGAATGAAGGGAAGGAAGGAGGACAATGCTTTTGTGTTATTACAGTGAGGAAGGGGGGTGCTACATGGTTTCTGTATCAAGAATACTAAATGTCTTCCATGTGTAGGACAGTGCACTTAACAAAGACTGTCTTGCTTCAAATAAAAAACACTGAGACCAGAATAACTATTGTACCCATTTAAAATAAACATAAACTGTATGTTCAACAGTAGACACTTTTTGCTCAGTTCTTTTTGTTTGCTTCTTAGGCACATGGTCATCTACAGAAAAGGATGCCAATCTCTTTAAAATTTGACAAAATTGGAAGGAAAGCAGATTTTCTGTTTATAGTGAGTTTGAATCTAAAGACAGTCCAATTCATCATACTCTAAAACACTTTCCATTCTATACTGCATCATTGGATAAGTACACATTGTTGAATTCTTCTTGGAAATAACATGAGCAGTTATAAATTTTAAGGATAAAGAATTTAAATATGAACTTTTCAGCAACCACTGTAATTTGGTCCCTATGTATATGTGGTTGAATGGAACAAATTTTAAGCCTGTCCTGTTGGGGATAAGAATAATAACTAGAAATTAGTAACTAAAACTTGAATTAAACAGCTATCAGGGATGTACAGGATTTGTCTTAGGCCTTGATGAAGAATGGAGTATGAAGAAAATTAAACTGTTGCCTTAGAACCATACTCATGTCGTATCCCAGAGCTGAGATGTATATTATAAGATGGAAAAAGAACCTGCAGAGGGTGGAATTCTCACCTCTTATAAAATCAGAAAGACTTGAGCATTTAGGCAGAGCATGAGTGCCTATTAATTATACCCATTACTTATAGCAGTGTGGTATGATTGTATAAGCTGATTTTTGGAGCAAAGGAGCATATTGTTATGTTTTCCATGAGAAATTATGCTAAAGAAATCAAGCGAGTATTCACTTTATTGTTTACTTAAAATAATCAACAAGAGTCTTATATGGTCAGCAGTTACTTTATTCAGTTTGTTTCAGCGAATGTAAAAATACAAGATGTAGGATTTTTCCAATCCTTAGTATCTTTAACCTGTCTTAAGGGCTGACATTCATTAGATTTATTTTTCTTTCTTTCTTTCTTTCTTTTTTTCTTAAGACTTTATTTATTTATTTGACAGAGAGAGATCACAAGAGGCAGAGAGGCAGGCAGAGAGCCAGGTTGCGGGGTTGGGGGGAGCGGGCTCCCTGCTGAGCAGAGAGCCTGATGTGGGTCAATCCCAGGACCCTAAGACCATGACTTGAGCTGAAGGTAGAGACTTAATCCACTCAGCCATCCAGGCGCCCTAGCTTAATTTTTCTATTATAGAGTTTTTGTAGAACCTAAATTGAGTATTTCAATATTTTACTTCTCAGTTTTCACTAACCATATTTATGATAAATATTTTAGTAAACATTTAACTTTTCATTCATCCACCCCTGACATGCTGTTTTAGGTGCTGACTCAAAAATTGTGTAAAATTTTTGTAATAACAATAATAATTATCATTTATTTGGAACTTATGTGTAGGAACTTTATTCATTATTTCAAATTCTTTTAACATTTCAGGATAGTCTTATTCGTACTTTAGAAGCAACTCTGTAGTTTATAAGCAAAATGTGTATAAGAGCTGGGTCTCAGTGGCCCAGAGTTTTTAATACTCTACTCTTTGCACTGTACCGTTAGTTACAGAACCGAAACTGTTGAATTTGAACAGAAAATCAAAACTTTATGCATGATGTAGAAAAAGGAATTTATTATAGGGGCTGTTTGTTACATAACTGTGGGAGCTGGTCATACATTCGGTGTAAGGCTATCACTTCTGTGTCTGGTGTTGGAGCTGAAGTGAGCAGTTAGGCAGTTGGGAAAGGAAGATGGGTGTGAAGTAAGGTTGAATGAGAATTAACTGGAACATATGACGGTAAGCTGGATTGTACTATGGTAAACTGGCACCTGCATCTATCTCTTACCACTTCCAAGACCCCCGTTTCTGTGAGGCCAGTGATCTGTAGAAGCTTGCACACTTGGTTCTGAAGTTGTAAACACATGTGGGCCAGGACTGGGTGAAGCTGAAAGAGGAGTTCTCAAGGCGGATGGAGGAGCTGTTGGCGCAGCTGCACCTCCAAACCAGCAAAGTGCGCAATTAGGTCAGTGATGCCTCATGAGCTGCCCCTAAGCGAGACTGCCCGGATCTCTCTGTGAAAACATGGCTGTTCTGTTTCACCTTCTGCCTTTCAGGCCTCATGAAAAATTTTCCTATAGCCACAGGCTAGTCCTGACCCAGAACCATGGAAGGACAGGAAATCTGAGGAAAAAAACTTCCAGCTTAGCTAAATTGATACAGTACAAAGTCACCACATTTAGTTGTGGATGTGGCTGATTTTCTAGCAAGGAAATTAATGCAAAAATGAGTTAAAAAGATGATATCTTGAATTTTCACACATTTTTCTCCTTATCAAATATACTCATAGTTATGTCTAGTCTACAGGGCAAACAGGTGTATACAGTAATATTTGCCCAAACAGGAAAAAAGGTGCAATTTTATTTACTACTTATATTATTATTTATTCTACATAAGGGAAGCCAAGATGATGAAATTCATTGACTACAGTTGTGAAAAGCATTGAAAATTCTATCTGAAACATTTTAGAACTCAAACTAGAAGTTTCTATAATTCTAATGAGTTCTGCGTGAATGGAGAAAATGATAATGAATATCATTAGAGAAGAGAGATTGAGCAGTTGTTTTTGTTCTACTCAGTGGTTGCAGTCTCCAAATATAAGCAGGAAGTTTCCTAAAGAGTCAGAGTGCCCTAATGAAAACATTTTAGAAGTGACACTTTAGTACAAAGAAATGAATGTAGTCAGTTCTAAAGAAAGAGATCTAATTTGTCTGTAAACAGGCATATCATTTTGTGGTATAGATAATGGAGTTAAGAGTGCAAGTATAAATACAAAATTTCCATATGCCAAATGTTCATGGAAATGGAAAAAGTCAGCTAAGTGTATGTATAGCATTTATATGGATCACAATCCAGACATGGCAAAAAACCCTGTGTGCCTCTTGTGTGCTTATGACTGTACCATATTACCAGGATATCATTTTACAAGGATGTCCTAAGGAGTTTTAGGGCATTATAGCTACTCTAAAAGGGGAGATTTCATCGATTAAAAAAATTATGAAAGTCATCCTTAATGAATAAGGTTTAGAAAGCACAGATACGCCAAAACAAAACTGAATAATTCAAATGATAGGAGTGAAAAGAGACTTTATTAGTTATCTATTTGGGGTAGCCAATTACCTTAAAAGTTAGCTTGAAACAACACATGAATTATCTCAGTGTTTCTGTGGGTCAGTAATTTGTGCATGGCTTAGCTGTGTTCTCTGCTTTGTTGTTTATCACAAGATTGCCATTCAGGTGGCCATCCAGGGCTTTGTTCTTAACTGAAGGCTTAGGAGAAGTTCCTAACTAAATATTAGGCTGTAAGATGGAGGCCACCTTCATTTCCTGGACACATCATTCTTCCCCACATGGCAGAGCTTCATCAAAGAGTAGAAGTTAAGAAATCAGTAGAAGTTGCCGACAAAATGGAAGGACTGAACTTTTGTAACCTAAGTTACATCCCCTCAACAATGATGCATTCTAGTTGAAGGAATTGATGACATTATACATTTAATATCAGAAGGCAGGGATCATGGAGGTTCATCTTGGAGGTTCCCTTTGGCCACCAATTCTGTATTAGCATCCAGCTAGAGACAGAACCACTGAGAGATGCAGCTTAGCTTAGACAAACTGATGCATTACAAAGCTGTACCAGGCTCATGTTTTTCAAAAAGTTCTGATCTCAGTGCCTTAACACAGTAAACACTCATTTTTTGCTCTCTTATCAGATAACTCAGTCACCAGAACAGGGGGCTGTGGTCACGGGATCCTTCCCAGTGGCTCCGGCAGTGGACCTTCACAACTACTCAAAGATACTAGCTTCGGTCTTCTGGAAGAGATCTTTGCTCTATTCTCATTTTCTCCCCAGCCCCCCAGTTCCTCCTTCCTTTTCAATATGCACAAACATGTACTCACGGGCACATGAGTGGCTCAGTCAGTTAAGCATCTGACTTTGGCATAGGTCATGATTTTGGCATCTTAGAATTGAGCCCCATGTTGGGCTTTGTGTTCAGCAGGGAGTCTGCCTGTCCCTCTCTCTTTACCTCTACCCCTGCTTGTGCGCTCTCCGTCTTTCTCAAGTAATAACGTCTTTCAAAAAAATTTACACAAACACAAGTATTTTTATATCAGTATTCTGATTTTTAGCCTACTTTATTTAACAGCCTTATTAAAATTGTACTGAAATTTATATATATATATATATATATATATATATATACACATATATACACACACATAGAATGGGAATGATCTGTAGAATAATCTTAAATGTTTAAATATTTACTTCTATGGATTTCAATGTAGTTTTCAATTGTACTTCTGTCATTGCACATTTAGGCTGTTTCCAGTTTTTAAGTAACTGAGACCTCATTTTTTCAGTTTAACTGCTACAACAGAATTAGAGTCCAGGGTTTGAATGTTTTTAAACTTTCAGTAAGAATTAGTAAAATAAATTGTATCAATATAAATTCATATCAGTAATACATGTATGTATCTCTTTATGCCAATGTTGGGAATTAAGTTATTATAAATACTTGGTAATTTGTATTGAAAAGCATTTATTTTCAGTTTTCTATATCTTCATGACCTGAGCTGAAAGCAAGAGTCAGATGTTTAACTGACTGAGCCACCCAGGAGCTCCATACATAAAAATATTTTAAAGTAATTCATAGTATCTTGATTATAAGAACTTCTAGTTGGTCCCATTAGGGGGCTAATACGATCACTTGTTTTGAAACTTGCAGATCCTCCTGGAGGAGCGTATATTTTTGTGTCATGTGTTAATGGTTCCAATAATTATACCCACCAAATCTCTCTGTGGAGTCTAGTGATCTTATGTCCAGTTTGGATAACTAACTGTTTGAAAGTATTGTTTAATAGCACTTGCCACTAACCCCAATCTAGAACTGATACATAGTCATTTAAGTAAAGTACTTTTTGCCATGCTAAATTTACCTGTCCTCTCCTTTTTAAAACTTTTTATCTTAAAAATAAATCTTTTTTTACAGAAGAGTTGCAAAGATTGTTCAGAGATCTCCTGTGTGTGTATCACACAACTGTTTCTAATTTTAACATCTGGTATAGCCAATGTTGTTACTAAAACTAAGATATTAACATTGGTACAGTTCTATTAATTATAAATTTTAATTTCCCCAGGTTTCTCATTAATGTTCTTTTTCTCTTCCAAGATCAGAATCGGGATACCCATATTACATTTATTTCTCCTCTATTTTTTGTGTCCTACAGTCTTTGACAATTCCTTGGTATTCCCTTATCTTTCAGTATCTTAACACTACTACATGTACTGGCCAGGTATTTTATTAAATGTCCCTCAGTTTATAGAATGTCCCTCGGGTCTTGCTCAGGATCTGTCTTAGGTTATGAATTTGGAGAAAGAATACCACAAGGTGACGTGCCCTTCTCATTGCATAACCTCAGGGTATATGATGTCAGTGTGGTTTATCTTTGGTGATATTGACCTTGATCACTTGGTGGAATGGGTTGCATTTTGCCCCTCCAAATTCATCTTGAGATCCTAAACCCCACTATCTCAAAATCAGACCTTATTTGGAAATAGAGGTGTTGTAGAAATTAGTTAAGATGAGGTCATACTGGATTGGTAGACCCTCCATCTGATGTGACTAATGTCCTTATAAAATGGGAAATTTGGACATCGACATGCATGCAGGTAGAATGCCATATGAAGATGAAGGTAGCAATCAGGGTGATGTTTCTCTAAGCCAAGCGAGCCAAAGATTGCCAAGAAGCCACCAGAAACTTGCAGAGGGCTGTGAAATAGACTCCTAATCAGAGCCCTCAGAAGAACCAACCCAAATGACTCTTTAATTTTGGAATTCTGGCCCCCAGAGCTGTAAGGCAACATATTTCTGTTGCTGAAGTTACTTGTTTGTGGTATTTTGTTAAAGCAGTACTACAGAGCTAATACATTTAAACTTTGTCTACTGTTATTGTTTTCTTTCTTTCCATACTCTGTTAGAAGTAAAATACTACTGGGTGCCTGGGTGGCTCAGTGGGTAAAGCGTCTGCCTTCAGTTCAAGTCATGATCTCAGGGTCCTGGGATCAAGGCCCGCATTCTCCCTTTCCGTCTGCCTGCCACTCCCCCTGCTTCTCCTGCTTTCCCCTTCCGCCACGCTTCCCCAAACTCCTCCTGCTTGTGTGCAAGACTACACTCTTTCTCTCTCTTTCAAATCAATCAATCAATCAATCAATCCATCTAAAGAAAAGAAGAAAAGTACTACCTTGATCTCATTCTTCAGGTGAGAAGAATTAATATCCACTTGATGGAGGGGGAGGAGTTTCTAAGTATTTGTGGACATTTATAACCATCACAGTGATGAATAAATTTTTTTTTGCTAAATACTTTATAATTTTGCAAATATTTTGTTTCTTTATAAGTTTTCAGTAAGTATAGCATTGCTTGGGGGATCATTCCTACAGAGATTATTGTGATATACCTGTGGTGATTTTCTATTTTCCTTATTCATTCTGTGTGCATTAATTAGAAGTCTTCTTTAAGAAATGGTTGTTCCTTCTCCCCTATTTATTCATATAGTCATTTATTTCAATATGAAATTAGTTTTTTTTAATAATAAATACTATTTTATTGCTCACATTGCCCCAGCATTGACCATTGAGTGCTTCTTTGTTTTTTTAACATGCCTTCAACCTTTAAAAATTTTTTTTCACTATGTTTTTATTTATTAACTTTTATTTTCGGGCACCCCAGAATGCTGCAGACTCCTTTTACATTTTATCTGTCCCAGACCTGGAATAAGGTGACTATCTCTTTTATTGGTGAGTGGTATTTAATGATTATTATAGATTGTGTGCTGCTTGTGCTTGTGGCTACTAGGGTTTCACTTCTAGGTCCTCTCAGCACAAGCAGACAAGATGTGCATGCTTGTATGCATGTCAATCCACATTTACACAGTAGTTATTTAGGCACATTATCCGTCTGCATGGGTTTATACATTTAATTAAATTTGACTTAATACTGATACTTCTGACTCCAGTTGAGGACCACAAGTTCATGTGTAGAATTCTCTTTTGCTTATTTGTTACTTGTTTCTGACCTTCTGTGATGGCCTTTCAACCACTGCACTCAAGTAGTTTCAGAATTGCTTACTTGTACTGCATATGAGTTTTTTAGGGCTTCTGTAACCAAGTATAAACTGGAAGGCTTAAGACATCAAAAATTTCTTCTCTCCCAGTTTGGAAAGTTAGAAGTTCAAAAGCAAGGTTGGTGTCTTCTGGAGGCTCTAAGGGAGAATCTGTTCCATATTTTTGGTGGTTGCTGACGTTCCTTGGTGTCTCTGGACTTAGATCCATCATTCTGATCTGTGCCTTCACCTCCCATGGTATTCTCCCTGAATGTCCCTGTCTAAGTATCCTTCTTATGAAGGGCATCAGTCACTGAATTTAGGGCCCACACTAACCCATTTCTACCTCACCTTTGTTTGATTACATCTGTGAAGACCCTATTTCTAAATAGAGTTACATTTACAGGTTCTGAATGGACATGAATTTTGGGAGGAAGCTGTTCAACCTAGTAAGAAACAAATAACCCATTAGTATATAATGTTGGTGTATCATTCTTCTTGTCATTAAACTTAGCAAATCTATAAAAATACCCTTAGGAATTTATTATCAATTATTTTCCTCCTTACCCCTTTTAGTGTGATTATCACATTTATAATATAGATACATTCGTGACAGTTTGCATTTCATCTAGGGTTCACTAGATATCTTATTTATTATTTTCTTATAATAAAAGTCACTCTTTATGGTGTATAGTTCTATGGACAAATGTGTAGTCATATATTCAGCACCACAGAACCAATCAGAGCAAGTCCATAGTCCCCAGATTTCTTTTCCTGCTTCTTTGTACTCAATGCCTCCCTCCAACTTTCTGATCACTGCTTACCCATCTGCTCTCTTTATAATTTGGTCTTATTCAAAATGTGTTATATAAGAATGACAAACTATGTAGTTTGGGGGTATGACTTCTTTTATTTTTTTATTTTTTAAATTAAATTTATTTTCAGCATAACAGTATTCATTATTTTTTCACCACACCCAGTGCTTCATGCAATCCGTGCCCTCTATAATACCCACCACCTGGTACCCCAACCTCCCACCTCCCCACCACTTCAAACCCCTCAGATTGTTTTTCAGAGTCTATAGTCTCTCATGATTCACCTCCCCTTCCAATTTCCCCCAACTCCCTTCTCTTCTCTAACTCCCCATGTCCTCCATGCTATTTGTTATGCTCCACAAATAAGTGAAACCATATGATAATTGACTCTCTCTGCTTGACTTATTTCACTCAGCATAATCTCTTCCAGTCCCGTCCATGTTGCTACAAAAGTTGGGTATTCATCCTTTCTGATGGAGGCATAATACTCCATAGTGTATATGGACCACATCTTCCTTATCTATTCATCCGTTGAAGGGCATCTTGGTTCTTTCCATAGTTCGGTGACCGTGGCCATTGCTGCTATAAACATTGGGGTACAGATGGCCCTTCTTTTCACGACATCTGTATCTTTGGGGTAAACACCCAGGAGTGCAATTGCAGGATCATAGGGAAGTTCTATTTTTAATTTCTTGAGGAATCTCCACACTGTTCTCCAAAGAGGCTGCACCAACCTGCATTCCCACCAACAGTGTAAGAGGGTTCCCTTTTCTCCACATCCCCTCCAACCACATGTTGTTTCCTGTCTTGTTAATTTTGGCTATTCTAACTGGTGTAAGGTGATATCTCAATGTGGTTTTAATTTGAATCTCCCTGAGGGCTAGTGATGATGAACATTTTTTCATGTATCTGATAGCCATTTGTATGTCTTGATTGGAGAAGTGTCTGTTCATATCTTCTGCCCATTTTTTTATATGATTGTCCATTTTGTGACTCCTTTTAATAAGAAATTTAAGGTTTCTCTATCTCATCCATGAATCATATAGTTTGTTCATTTTTATTTCTGTGCATAATTCTACTATATTGGTGGATTAGTTTATTCGTTTTCCTGTTCAGCATATGGGTTATTGTGAATCTTTGGCATTTATGAGTAGCGCTGTTATAAATATCCATGTACAGAATTTTAAATAAATGTTTTCAATACATTTTGGCAAATACCTAGGAGTGAGTTGCTGGTCATCTCCTTGTTTATAAAAATCCTATCTAGCTATCCTTCATTCCCAGGAATTTTCTCCATGTTGCATAGTACTAAGAAAGGACACTACTTTTGTGTAGCAGGAAACTGTACTGAAATTTATTCTTCTTCCTCTTCTTCTTCCTTTTTTTTTTTTTTTTTGTTTTAGAATGATAGAAGTTGGAAAAAGTAGTTTTTCCAACCAAAATCCATCCCAAATCACAACTACTATGAACCTGTTTTTCCCTTATTGATTGTAACAGTAAAGACAGAGTTTGAGTTTGGCATTATTAAAAAAAATTGGTGTAAGTGAGAATTTCTTATAGGTAATATGTTTTTCTGTTTTATAAGAAAAATACATATGTGCATATTATATTCACTTCTATAGATTAAAGCTAACTTAATAAAACCCAAGTATTACTTATTATTAAAATATATTTGGTTAAAAATAAATATTGAACCTCAATATAATTGGGTAATTTATTTTGAGAATTTATTAGGTGACTTTTTAAAAAAGATTTTATTTATTTATTTGGCAGAGAGACAGTGGAAGAGGGAACACAAGCAGGGGGAGGGGGAGAGGGAGAAGCAGGCTTCCCACTGAGCAGGGAGCCCAACACTGGGCTTGATCCCAGGACTCTGGGATCATGACATGAGCTGAAGGCAGACACTTAATGATTGAGCCACCCAGGTGCCCCATTAGGTCACATTCTATAATTTATTAACTTAATCATTTTTTCATAGAGTACTTCTGTGAAACGTTTCAAGTCTGTGTTGATCTGGTTGACTTGTAATGTGTGCTTTGTGTGAGAAACCAGAATTCAGTGTTAGACCTCCTAAGTCTTGTTCCTCTTCACTCCCTCCTCTCTCCTCTCCTTCTCCTGCTGCCCTCCTTCTCTTTTGCCTTTTCTCTCTTTCTCTTACACTTCCTGTCTCTCTTCCTCTCCTTGTCCCCTCATCACTCTTCTCTTGGCTTTCTTTTGAGCACGAATGCTCTTGCGCTTTCTCTCTCTCTCTCTCTGTGTCTCTCTGCTCCCCACCCAACCATATATAGCATTTACTTTGTTCTGGAAACTCTTCTAATCTTTTCACAGTCCTAACTTATTTAATCCATATAATGACCTTATTGAATAGGTACTAATATTAGTTTCATTTTATAGGTAAGGAATTTGACCCAAGGGATGGTTAAATAACTTCTCTGGGGTCCTGAATTTACCATATTTACTCATCTTAGTTCATTTTAAGTGTATGTCTTCTTGCTTTTTTGATGGCAGAAATGATGTTTTATTTTCCTTTGTACTTTTTTCTCCCCCCTTTATACTTCTAATAGTCCTAGCACGTTACCTTATGAAAGTCAGAGCTCATTAACTATCTGGGATTTGACATAGAGAAGTAGAGTAGTAAGTAGGGATGATCTTTCTTTCTTGAAACATCAGTGCTTTACTACTTCGTCAGATTTCATCTTCTATGTAAGAAAACCTATTGTCAATATGTACTAGTACACATGTGATACAAAAGGTAGCATGGCAGGCATCTCAGTTAAAAAGCTATGGAATAATTCTCTCCGAACATTTGTTGGAAACTCTGGCTGTGGCCACTATTCTTAATTTTCTGATCTCCAGTTAAAGGCTACAGATGTGTGTGATGGCAGCAAATGTAACACCACAAGTACTGCTGGTATTTTCACCTTGAACTCTGTTTTTAGTCCCATGCCATGCCAGTATGATTGTTCTCAACACAGGAATTTTCTTTGTAAATCATACTTTTTTCTAAATAAACTGACCTTACAGGCAGGAAATATCAGATATTCATCCACATGAGTCTTTTATCCATCCCAAGAAGTTATGTTTAATGGAGAGCACACTCTTTGAGCCCCTTTTCTACCATCATGCATTTTGCTCCTGTTTTCTTTTTTGATTCTTTGAACTCCCCACTTTTACCTTTAAACTCCTACTTTTGGAATTACTACTTCTCCATACTTAAACCTGTATTTCCTGAAGGATAGCCCCATATTAAAGGCACTGGCTTGATTTCAACAAGGAACTATCAATAAAGAGATATTATAGAATAGTTCTCCTTTAATATATAGAAGCCCACCAGAAACAATTTCCCTTATTACCATAAGAAAAAAGCTACTTCTTATCCAAAGAGTCATTCACTACAGTTGTGGTTATTCTTTTTTTTTTAATATTTCATTTATTTATTTGACAGAGAGAGAGAGAGAGAGAGAGAGATCACAAGCAGGCAGAGAGGCAGGCAGAGAGAGAGAGGGAGAAGAAGACTCCCCACTGAGCAGAGAGCCCGATGCAGGGCTTGATTCCAGGACCCTAAGATCATGACCTCAGCCAAAGGCAGAGGCTTAACTCACTGAGCCACCCAGGTGCCCCCAACTGTGGTCATTTTAATACATAGGTGCAACTCTGTTCAGTGATTTTTGCACTATACATTTGTGGGCCAGAATTTATGGTAAGGTCTGCACCAAAACTCCAGAAAGGAGATTTTCTGTTGTGGAAACCTCATTAATTCATTATATAATTTTATTGAGAGGCTAGTTTTGTAGTCCCCACATGCAAATATTAAATGGAGATCTTTATATTCTTTTCCAAAATTTGTGATTTAACTAGAACCTTTTCATCTGGTTGTGTTCTTAGAATCCATATGTTTCTAACTTTAGATCCATCTTCTTCAGATATTATGAAAAAATCTAGCTAAGAAATTCCTCTGAGATGGATTACCCTGCACATCAGTTCATTTTATTCTGAAACCTATTGGCATGATCTTTTATTGAACCTGCTAGAAACTCTGTCAAATATTTGAATAACATATGAAAATATATGGTGTTTAAATACTCAAAGGCAAAAAAAAATCACTCAGAAAGAAATACTGTATGAATAATTGAAATAAACTCAGGACCTGACCACAGCATTGCAAATTACTATCTAAAAGTCTCTGTGGATGGGTAATTCTTTAAAAATAGAAAGCTGTTTTTGATCAAACCCAGATATTTCTATTTTTAAATTCTTGGCACATTACTTCAGTAGAAGATTTTTATCTTCAAAAAGAAAAAGGCAGACATTGCTTTCAGCCTACAGTTCTTGAGTCCCAAGGATATAATGCTGGTTTCATACAGGCAGAAATGCTTATTCCTTATATTTTGCTTTGGATAACTGCTAAAAAAGAACCAGAGTGTGGAGAAAGCTTGGCCTTTTGATTGTTTTTTTTGAGCTGTGGCTATGTGGTTGATGTTTTGTAGTACGGAGTAAAGACGAGTTGTACATGGTGTTTGTGGGTATTACAAATAAAATGATTCAGTACCTTACATAATTCATAGTGATTCACCTTTAAGACTTGTAATGGCTGATAAAAACAGAATAAGAAATAAAGCTTCCCAGCTTTAGAAGGCTGATGCTGATTAGTATAGAACAGTAGTTTAAGAATTGTTGAGGAATTTTTGCAGATCCGTACTTATACATGTTACAGATTACAGTAAGCCAATTTAATTTTCTCTGTCATTCAGATTTCCGGTGAGGATATTTAATGATGTCGATAGATTTCTGACTGAGCTAATGCTATCACTTATAATAATTCCTCTGACTTGTAATATTTGTAAGCACCTTATAAAGAGAAAATAATAGGCTTTCCTTTGGATTTTCTACTATAAAAAATCTGTTTTCAAGTATTTAAGATAGAAGACTCTGTAAAATAATACAAATAATACTCATAGTAGTCTTGAAGAATCAGATCAGCATACTCTGAGAATCTGGCACAACTGGGACTCTCTTCATTAACTCTGTTATACATCAGTAATTTTTTCTCTCTTTTTATGATAAATTCAACATTCTTTTTCAGCTGGTTAATGAAAGTACATCTTGAGTAAATAATGCAATTTTAGAATGGTTTAATTATCAGTTATTTATATTTTATATATATTTTTATTTCAATTTTTATATAAATTCTAATACTTAGTTAACATATATGGTAAAACTAGTTTCAGGAGTAGAATTTAGTTATTTGTCACTTACATATATCACCCATTGTTCATCACAAATACCCTCCTTAATGCCCACCACCCATTTAGCCCATCTTCTCCCACCTCCTTCCATTAACCCTCAGTTTGTTCTCTGTGGTTAAGAGTCTCTTCTGCTTTGCTTCCCTTTCTTTCTCTTTTCCCCCCTTCCCTTATGTTCCCGTTTTGTTTCTTAAATTCCACATGAGTGAAACCATATAGTATTTTTCAATCTCTGACTTAGTTCAATAACCATAATACCCTCTCACTCCATGCACATTGTTGCAAATGGCAAGTTTTCATTCTTTTTGAAGGCTGAGTAATATTCCTGTGTGTGTGTGTGTGTGTGTGTGTGTACGCACACATCTTCTTCGTTTGTAAGTTGATGTTATTTATATTTTAAAGCTTAAGATTTTTTCCCCTTTGGATTCATAATTCATCAAAATGGAAAGAGAGTTAGCCAGTTTCCAGGTGCAGAATATAGAAACTAAGCCAAGAGTATTTAATATAGGAATTATGTGCTTGCAAAATTACTGGAAGGGCTGGAGATCAGATATAGGGTGAACCTTCAAGAAGAATTCTAATAGCAATACCTTAGAGCTAAAACTACTAGAAAACTGCTCCTTTTCCAACCAGGAAACTTCTGTCTGAACTGTAAGATCCAGGATCCCAGTACCCTAATTGCAATTTGTGAATTGGAAAGCCACCACTAGAATGGATTTCTAGGCAGACCATTCTCTTGAATCTGGCAGAAGATACAATTTGAGTGTTGTTTAGGCTTTGACAACCTGTGATTGTATTTTATATTACATTAAAATGAATAACCTAGTTATCTGTGCCTCACCTTCACTCATCAGACCCTTAGCTCTCTTCCATTTTCTGACATTATGTTTCTGGTAGTTTCCGAAGTGTCTCAGAATACTTGGGAGTAACTCCTTTTCCATAGCATCCATGCTCTTTTGTCCTGCCCTGTGCAGAGCAGGTGCTTTCCCTGCTCTTTGGTTGCATGATAGCCTCTGATCTGCAGAGCCATTTTCTGTGCAGATGCCACCTTGTGCTGCTGCAGCCTGAGCTCTAGGCTTTCCCTTAGCCTTCTCAGGCATAGCAGCTCTTTGCCAAAGCCTTCTTGAGTCAGACTACTGCTAAATGTACATATCTAATGATACATGGGACCCAGCTAATGCTAGCTCACAGTGCCAATTAATTTTTTGGAAAATTGCTGGTTTTTTGCTAAACACAGTCATTATTAACAAATATGTAAACTTACAAATAAAGTACCAATCTGTTTTCACTAAGCAGAATTGGGAAGAAATTCACAGCAGCATCTCATTATATAGTATATCTGCATATGGATATGGTAGATATAAATAGCCTTAAAGGCATAGATAATGGTAAAAGATACAAAAGTAATAATTAGAAATTACTGAGTTTTAATTATGTTAGAGTGATTCCCATAAGCTGATGAGATTCTGGAGATTGTGTTTTCCTGTGCCCTCACTAGTAGCCTTGCCTCTTCAAATTCCAACCTATCTTCCATGTGCCACATAATTTGTTCTTACCATCTTACCAAAACATGATAAACATGTCTGTATCTTAGCTTCTTGCTTTTCAAGTAGAATGTTTGGGGAAAGTAATTTGGGAATAGCTTTGAAGCAGGACAGTGAGGCTCTTGTCTCTTGGAGTCAAAGACTGAATCTTGTGGACAAAGAATGAGTAAAATGATAAGAGTTTTATTAAGCAAGGATATAGAAAAAGCTCTCATGAATGAGAGGGGTCCTGACGGAATTGCCAACGTGGGCCACCACTGAGAGATCTTATTTAGAACTGACCTAGCATTTTGTGCCCTTATCATTCTTGTGATGTCTTGGTTTGAGGAAAGACTGGTGATAACATCTTTAAGGGCTTATTTCTTCTTTGAGGTCTGGTTATGGTGTGACTGTCATTAAAAGACTCTACCTCTGGTACCCAGGCCAGGATGGTCAGGTTTTGTTTCCTTTCCTGTGGTTTCCTTATGCTTCAGCATTTCTGGGATTTCTGTGAGCCTGATCACATAGCCCCATTACCCATCTCTCCCTACTTAGCTCTGCCTGTCCTTATTAAGTAAGACCCTTCTGATGTGTATTGGTGGGTTATATACTTGGGGGATGATTTCCAGCATGAATCCTGGAAGGGAGGGCGATAAAGGAAATTTCCAAAGGGATATTTAGATGTTAAAGTAGACTTATAGGATCCTGGAGGTCAGGCTAAGATTGCCTTTTGCCCTTAGCAAAGTTTCAACCTTCAGGCAGTTCAATCCCTATGGGAATGTTACTCTGGCTGTTTCAAGGACTTGTCAGTGGGCTCTAAGTAGCAAGGAAATTTAATATTTTTTTTCTGCCTTTGCTTTCCCACATCAATTTTTATTTTTCTAAGTAAGAGGACACAAGTTTGACTCCCTCTAAAGGGTTTTGTATATAACAGTTTTAGCTTGTTTTTTTTTTTTTTTTTTTGAAATGTTTTTCTTGGGGCGCCTGGGTATTTCGGTCATTAAACGTCTACCTTTGGCTCAAGTCATGATCCCAGGGTCCTGGGATCAAACCCTGCATTGGGCTCCCTGCTGAGTGGGAAGCTTGCTTTTCCCTCTCCCCCTGCTTTGTGTTCCTTCTCTTGCTGTGTCTCTCTGTCAAATAAATAAATAAAAAATCTTTAAAAAAATGTTTTTCTTTTAAAACAAAAAACACTTAATTTATTTGTCAGAGATAGAGGGAGCACAAGCAGAGGGAGTGGCAGGCAGAGGGAGAAGGAGAAACAGGCTCCCTGCTGAGCAAGGACCCTGACAAGGGACTGGATTCCAGGACTCTGGGATCATGACCTGAGCTGAAGGCAGGTGCTTAACCAACCGAGTTGATCAGGTGTCTCTATATACAGTTTTATGCACATATGTGTTGGGGATCTTGAGTACTTTAAGTATATAAACAATTCCCAGGTGAGACCATTTGCTCATTTCCCCACCAAGAGGGATGGGAATTTTGATTTCAAGGCCACCATAACCTCCTAACTGTTTCTCCTATGACCCCATGGAAATACCTCCAGGACATTCATTTGTGATTCTTCCCTTTCTCTACAGTGCTGTCTTCCCTGATTGGTGTTGACCCTGTCTGACAGGTGTCCTGGGCACCAAGGTCTCTGAGTTATGCACATGGTAGTAAGTGAGTCTGGTCGTCTCTGATTTCTTTAATACAGATGGAGCCATGCAATGCATGAGTAATGATAGGTCCCCACATTCTCAAGCCTTTTCAGTGCAGTATACTTTTTAATATACAAATAAGTGACTACAAGCTCCATTCTTTGTGGACTAATAGTCCAGGGCTGCTTCCAATGTTTCTGAAGTGTCTCAAGGGAGTGTCTGCAATTTTAGAGTAAACATTTTAAATCTTGCTCTGAATGACTGCTCTTGGCTTCAACTCATTAGGCATCACTCCGTTGTCTCTTCTCTGAGGGCAGAAATTGTCTTCCTACCTCTTTCTACACCATGGGTGAACAGATTCCTTTTCTGCCCTTCCCTTAAGGCACCAGGTGATTGTATGTAAGAGGCTTGCTGTAATTTAGGGTAATGTGGAGTCATCACGACTCTGAAAAAGACGGTTTAACCCTAGGCTTCAGACATCCCCAGTGCCATTCATCGGCATTCCAGTGCTTCTCTTTTCTTTGGCTTCTTTCCACTTTTTATTTTTTTATTTTTTTTTTTTTAAAGATTTTATTTATTTATTTGAGAGAGAGACAGTGAGAGAGAGCATGAGCAAGGAGAAGGTCAGAGAGCGAAGCAGACTCCCCATGGAGCTGGGAGCCTGATGTGGGACTCGATCCCGGTACTCCAGGATCACGCCCTGAGCCGGAGGCAGTCGTCCAACCAACTGCGCCACCCAGGCGTCCCTTCTTTCCACTTTTTAATTTGATCTCCTTTTTCTCCTCAGACCCAGGGCCCAGATCTCTTCCCTTTCCTGCATGCCTTCCCTTTTTAAGGGAACCAACACTTGGAAAATCAAACAGATCACGAGAACATTCACTAAAGACACCCTCTTAAATTATTTAGAGTAATTTGGCACTGTTTGCTTTAACCTCCCACTTTAAAACTAAGTGTGTGTAGGGGCAGCTGGGTGGCTGTCATTAAGCCTTCAGTTCAAGTCATGATCCCAGGGTCCTGGAATCGAGCCCCATATCAGGCTCCCTGTTTAGCAGGAAGCCTGCTTCTCCCTCTCCCACTTCTTGTGTTCCCTCTCACTGTGTCTGTCAAATAAATAAAAATAAAATCTTAAAAAAGGGGTTTAAGTGTGTGTGCATGTGTGTGAGTTGAGAAAGAGAGCTGGTGTGCTTATTTATTTCTTATCCTTGTATTACCAGAGACCCTTTGATATACATTAATCAAAATAGCAGTCCTCTTCCTTCTACATCTAAACTCAAAAATGTCAGTGACTATAGCTTTTAAAACACTTTTTTCTTTATTACTAGGTACATCCAAGCCTCCTTCTCATTTGTTTTATAACCACCAAGAAACCTGGGTCTGGAAATCAGAGATATTTTAAGCATTCAGACATGACCTTGCTGCTTTTGTGGTTCATTCCACATTTGTAAAAATCCTAATGTATCTTTGTTGGTGGAGGCTTCTGTTATCTTAGTGAATAATACCACACAGTAGTGAACACTGGGAAAGTCTGAAATATCTGGCCCATTAGCTGCCAAACTAAAAACACTCAGGCAGTTTGGCAGTATATTTTTTCAGTCACTACTTAATTACTTTTGTGGTTTGGAGAATGTCACCAGACACCATGGATATCAAATATTTTTGTCTCTTTTCAGCTTTCTTTGAGGGACAGATGCATCTCAAGCATGGCTGGAAAGTTGGAATATAAGGAAATATAATTTTGAAAAAGTCCGGTGTGGCTAAGGGTCACCTTTAATGAAAGACTAATTACATTATAATAGACCTTCCGGAAGTATAATCTATTCTTAATTTTCTTTCACACCCCCACCGATTTATTTCAGAGTGAATAGTGTCTCAAGTATCTCCTTGATGCAGGGAAAAAAAAAAAAAAAACATAATATTACATTATTCATGTCCTTTACCATACTTGTTTGTATGAAATAATCATGGTCTTAAAATTTCTTAACCAGTATCTAGGAATATTAAATAACCCTAATTTGAGGTTAGTGAGTTTATTGCATGACTTAGTTTTATTTAATTAGCACTTAGTGATTTCTCAACATTCACATGTTATAGTCTAAAGATTAATCATGTGAATTTAAAAATTGGAGTATATTTTCTGCATGAAAACAATGTGATAGAAATCTGTCTGCAAAAGACAATTTAATGATATAATTGATATGCTGTATATTTACAGGGATTATTGTGGAAAATCTGAGGAGACTGAGGAAACTCAAACGCCACAGGGGAGGGCAGGGAAAATTTAGCTTTAGTAACACCAGCCGGCTCAGCGGGATTCCTTCCCAAAGGCTGAGCACCAGACAGGGTTAGGAGTGAGTTTTTATGGTTATGGGCAATGGGGGATGGTAACGGGATGTTTTCACGCGGTCTCTTAGGGTCCAGAGGCTTTCCCAGTCTCTCAAGGCCAAATGGCCCTTTCATGTAGAACTATAATCTATGTGGAGGTGTCTCAGGAGAGTGCTAAATCACCTGGGGGGACTGTTTCTTTTTCTTTTCTTATTCAAACAGAACTGTGCCTCTGGTCTTTTTCTTCTGTCTCAGCAGGAGTAATGACTTGTTATCTTTTCTTAGTTAAATAGGATAGCTCTTTGGTCTTTTCTTGGGCTTAGCAGGAGCAAAGAGGAGCCAGGGACCAGAAAGGGGCTGGAGCCCAGAGTCTCTATTCGCCTCAGGATAAATAGAATAATGCTGATCTGGTACTTAATATTAAGTATTTCTAATCAAATATTGTATATATTCATTGAGAATATTGATATATAACATATGCTCAATGGTGAATATGGTTAGACTCTGAAGGGATTTGGGTACCATTAAGCTCATAGGTAGCTGATGGAATTGATGATGAATTTTGTTTATTTTAATTTTTTAAAAGATTTTATTTATTTGACAGGGCATAAGTAGGCAGAGTGACAGGGAAAAGGAGAAGAGGCTCCCCGCTGAGCAGAAAACCCAATGGGGTGCTCGATCATGGGATCCTGGGATCATGACCTGAGCCAAAGGCAGACACTTAACTGATTGAGCCACCCAGGTGCCCCTTGAAGATGATTTTAATCAAATGTACCTTCATCTCAGTATAGGTATGTATACCAAGGATACACTTAGTCTTCTTGCCTAGTGGTTTATTTTTTCTTTATTAGGTGGGTAATGTTCTCTTTGGTAAAACTAGGTGACTGTTCCAGAGATCAGAAAGAACTGGGGTTGAAAAGGAAAATGTATTGTACATATGGTGCATCTTGTGTACTGATATGAGAACCTAGAGAGGATGTGGTTGTGAGTGACAGCGTCAGATTTTGGTCAATAGGTGACTCCATCAACATGCCATTTGATAGCTACCTCGTGGGTAAAGTTAAGTTTTAGGTCAAACACATGCCTAAGGTAAAAATTCACCACCTCACTTCTTTGACTTTTCTACCTTATCATAATTCCCCAGTGAACTTACTTAATTACAAAACGCTTTTCAGTTTTGCCTTCAGAGCAGTTTTGAAATTTGTCCCTTCCTTTTACACTTTTCCCAATAGTAGTACTCTAGGTATGTACCAGCCTCTACTATTTCAATAGCTTCCCAATTAGTTGTCAGGACTCCACTTTCTCCTTACACGAACACATTCTTGATAATTCCAATTGGCAGAGCTGTCCTAAAATACATACCACTTCCCTGATAAGCAGGGTAGTTTACTTCGCACTTGAGCTTTAATCAGTTCCTTGTATGGTCTCAGGCCCAGTTGTGGGCTGTGTCCTATTAAAGATGTTTAACAAATAGTCATTTATTTACCAAGCACATATGAATTGACAGGGTAATGGATTACTTTTTACCCATTTGCCACTACATAAAATTGATTTCAGTCAGTCATCATCATGGTGGGCTTGAATTGATTAGTAACTAAAAGTGAAGCTAAATATAGTTAATAAATTCCAGGCTTTAAGAATCACTGAAAATTATATTGAGTTTATGAATTATTAACTGAAGAAAAGGCACATGAGAATATAATATGTTTTTAAAGAGTCTTTGATTTAATTTTTTACCAAAATGAACTGCCTTCACACACTATTAATAGAATGTATGAGAAGATAGAGATTTCTGTCATAGGAATCAGTGCTAGAAAATAAAAATAGCAAGGTTTGATGCTTCCTTCTTAAATTATTTTCTATTGTCCAGAAGGAAACAGTGACATCCTTAGCATGGTATTTGAAGTTCTTCCTATTCTGATCTCTGACATTTCCATTCTGACTTTCTGCCACTTCCTCCATGTACTCTGACATAGAATATGGAGTACTCCATATGTGACCACCTTCACAATAGCTGATTATTTTGCAGGCAAAATTCAGTCTCCTTCAGAGGCCATCTCAGCTTCCTCCACAGTCTCTGATAACCATTGGCTACTCCCTGTGCTCCCCAAGCACTGCACTCATACTTCTTTCAGAGCAGCCATCACATTTAGTTTAGGGAATTCCTCCACACATACTCTCTGCTACCTAGGGTAAGGATAGTGCTGTGTTCTGTGTATCACAACCAAGCAGAGCACTTGGTCCAGAGGAAGCACTGGACACATTTAATTGCTTGGTATGGGAGACACATTATACAGCAAATACTTTTTGCTCCTGTATGTATATGGAATCATCAGCAGCTTTGTGAACATACGAGTATCTGGGCTCCAGACCAGATTTGCTAAATTAGTATCGCATAGGAGTGGTTCTAGGTTTGTGCATTTGGAACAGAACCTCCACAGATGATTTTAATGTGGAAGTAATTAAGTTTGTAAGATGCTAGGTCTGTACAGAACTAGAACTACCAGGGAAAGTTTCCAGAAGGGCCACTGGGTACTAAGCTTTGAAGTTTGGGGGAAAGAGATCAAGTCAAATTAAAAAAAAAAATTGCAAAGTTATGGATGTATATGTCAGGGGGACAATAAGGTGAATAGTATTTTGAATAGAACATTTATGTGATAGTAATGTTTGTTCATTGTGCATAAATAGGGGAGCCCTAGATTGTGGGGGACCTTGAAAATCTGCACAAACTTGAGCAGTTCAGCGAGGCTGAATATCTTATGGGGGGCTTCTCACTGAATTTTGTCATAGCAGCATAGTCAGGAAGAGGGCAGCTTGTTTCTGAAAAAGAATGAGAAGCATCTCATTCTTAAAAAAAAAAATTCTTTGAAATCTTCAGAAATCTACAAATTAAAGAACCACAAAAATTTAAAGCTAAAAATACCTATTTATCCTTTGCCTTTAAGTAGATTTCCACAGAACACTAATTCCTCATAGAAAAAAGAAATTGTTCTATGGTTAAGTAAGTTTGGGACATTGGATCAAATGGTCTGTTTCCTCTCCAGAATTTGTTTAGCGAATATATTTTTTAAAATCTAGGACTTCTCAAAGCTTGCAATCTAGTGATTTAGTTATAAATCTCTAAAAGGGAAATATAGTAAGGAAATTTTTTCAAGCTCTTTGCTATGAACAACTTGTCAGCATGTCACTGGATATGTAAAACTTTTCAGTGAAGTTCAGAAGGCACATAATGACTTACTGGTTTAAGGAAATGACCTTTGGAATTAGGTAACAAGTTCAAAACCTAACTTGATGCTTTGAACTGATTTAGGTCAACTTCATTCCCAATTATTAGGTTATTTTGGTGAAAGCTACAGACTATCTCCATGCACTTCTCCACATATAAGATGTCCTATGTTACAATAAGAATAAGGTTGAGACTGGATCCTTGCATAGATACAAAGATTTCTTAGTACACAAAGCAAGCATGAGTCATAAACTCTATGTAATATGTGACATTGATGGAAAGATTTGTAATAGCAATCAATTGGTTTCCCTCTGGATAAGATGTGTATTATTGTGAGACTGGAAATTTTGATTGGGGAACAGAAAGAGGAAAGATATTCTTGGACTGTTAGATTCTAATTCAAAGATTTTGAATGTCAATGTGGGAATAAATGCATGGATAATAAGCTATCTAGAGATGGGAAAGGAGTTAGGAAAGGACATAGAAAGGTATTAAAGAAAACAATGGCTTACAATTTTACCTCAGAACTTGCATGCTATGCTACTGTGCTACTGATAACCATCCTTCAGTTAATTTTGCAATACTACTCTTTCTATAATTTCTATGAAATGAAAATCATACAAGGAAGTCCATTTAGCTTGGCCCCTTGGAGAATGAATTACTCCTTTGAATCTAGATTGAAACATTTTTCAAACTTCTAAACTCAGTGGTTCATTTATTAATAAATAGCAGAATGCATTGAATTAATGTACTGTTTTAAGATAGCGATGGGTTATTGATTTCTGCAGATATGTGTATTATCTACATATAGGATCAATGTATTTCATTACCATACTAGTATATCTTGTGTCTGGAATTGTACTTTGAAAATGGTCTTATTCTAGAACTGACAGAGTCTCTTAGTGGCTGTCGAATTAAAGAAGACCTCTATTTGTGTTTATATATTATTTTCTTAAGTCACATTGTCAGCATGGTTTTGATTATCTGTTTTCATGGACTTGTTCCTTACTCTCACAATCCACTTTTCATATATTGCATTATTTGAGGATAATATCTCAATTGCAGTGACCTCGATATTCCCTAAATGTAGCTCTGCATAAAGTATTATCATCATCATTATTTGATTACTTATTTCAAACCTTTTAAAATAGTTTGTGTCAGAAATATCTCTGATTTTAGATTCCCATTATAATTATATTTTGACAACCTGTGCTATATCCATACTAAAGCATTTCATTTGTCTGATTGTCTAAGTTTTATTTTGATTATACTTGATTGATTTCTACTCATAAGAATAATGGTTAATGTCAGTAATGCTTTTTTTTTAAATAGAGAATTAATATTTTGGTATTTGACAGTTTGAGAGAAAATTTTTCTGTTGGCAAACATTGCTTCCTTGCTTAGATATGAGAAAATTAAGATGATAAAGGGTTGATGATGGTACCAAGTATTTGCATATTATAAGTAAATGTATACCTATAGGTAAGTGCATGTAGTACATTTCTATGGCATATATATTTATATTCATTTACCTATCTCTCACTTAAAAACTTTTAAATTTATTTTTGAATTATCCTCCTACTAAAGTGAAAAGCCATGAAATGAACAAAAATTTTCCATTAATTTTAATGGAAAATATTATATATTTTATTCCAACATGAGATAGCAGCAGAATTTTCACAACTAGAAAAATATGTCAACTGAAAAATAAAAACAAGTTTATGTGAGAAAAATGGGAATCAGTTTGTAAGTAAATAGCTCACTGAGAAAATTAATGTAATGAAAATTTATTCATTTTTTCCTTTATTTTTCACTAGTTTCGTAGCAGATCTTACATCTTTTTGTGGTCATGGGTATCTTTTTTTTTTTTAAGATTTTATTCCTTTATCTGACAGGCAGAGATCACAAGTAGGCAGAGAGGCAGGCAGAGGGGTGTGGAGGGGGAGCAGGCTCCCTGCTGAGCAGAGAGCCCAATGCAGGGCTTGATTCCAGGACACTGGGATCATAACCTGAGCCAAAGGCAGAAGCTTTAACCCATTGAGCCACCCAGGAACCCCTGGTTATGGATATCTTACATTTTTAAATGTTTACCTATAAAAACAGAGGATAGGAAAATACCTCAGAGCAACATGGGTACAAAACAGGAAACTATGTTGAACTATGTTGAACATGAAAATAACACGTGACACATGCACAATACCGATGGGAAGAAATATCATAGGAGATAACTAGGTGAACATTTATGAAATATTTATTTTCATTCAAACATGAAGCATAATGCAAAAATGTTCCATTTGATATTCTCTGAGCAAACACTGTGATAGGCTAATTGCTATTTGTCTTTGCCTGCAACTATAACTAGAAATATTACTTCATATGTATTTACTTAGAGTGTTCTTAATAATAATATATCTAAAACCAGAGAAATTGATGTGGAAAAAGTCTTTTAACATGTGAAGTAGTTTTGTTATATATTTTTATACTCCAATACGAAACACTTTTATCTATTTAAAACACCTTTCATTCATTTGAAACAACTACTATTCATGGGCTTGGGAGAATGTTAGATATGTGCAGAGAGTAATTTGTCTATGAATTGATGGAAATGAAAGTCATGCAATTTTAACAATAATTCAGGGCCAAATCCATATGAAATTGCTCTCAGTAGGGTGAAACCACGTCATTTTCCATTTCTGGACTGAATTTGGACTTAGCAGGATCTTCCCTAGTTTATGGTAATTGCTCTCATTAGTTAAGGTTAGGAGTAAATTTCAAGCTAAATAACTCAGCTTCATTCAGTGTCCATCCAATAACCAAGGGAATAAACCAGGAAAGGGAATTCATGAATTAACTGGCCACCACAATTTCAGCCTCCCCAAAACAAAAGAATTTAACAGTTTTACCTATTACCTGTTAGACATCAAAAAATTCTAATCTAATATCTCTCCTTTATTGTTGAAAGTTTTTGGCACTTTACATGCTTTCTTTTTTCTACATTAAGGCACACTTAGCTATTTCCTTAGGGGAGATGGGAGGGTTGAACAGTTTTCTAAAAGTTAATTTTTTACTGTTATTTACCCTATCATTGTTAGTTTCTGTTGGTGAGCACGAACATGTCCTAGCTATTCTAACCATGGTCTGAGTACCAGCAGCATTACCATCACCTAGGAGCTCGTTAGAAATGCAGAACATTAGTCTTCACTACAGACCTACTGAAAGAGAATTGGCATTTTAGCAAGATCCCCAGATTGAGAAGCATTGTCTAGGTTACACACCAAGTTTGTTGGAACAGGACATAGATGTTTGGAATGAGTCAATTACAAAGGGTACTGGAGATACAAAAAATTTGTGCAGAATTCAAGGGATTAGTTGGTGTGACCAACCTGGGTCAACTTGATGCCAAAGTATTGTTCAGTGTGGTAGGGTGCGGGAAGGAGTCAAGAAATAATGCTGAAGAAATAACATAGCTTTTTTTTTTTCCTTATTTTAAATGTGTATTAGCCAAAATGAGATTCTGGTCCTATATATTCTTCTTAGTTCTGTGGCATTTATTTTCAGGATCTACACAAATTGCATGACATATGGAGTTCCATGAGTTTAGAGGGTTTTGCTGAATAGGATGTCCCCTCTCAAATTCCTTGATCTTTAAACCACTTTCAACTTTTCTGATTATACCAAAAACAAAGTTTTGAGTAAGTGCCATTGAGTAAATACCTGACTTTATAGGTTATTGTTTTCTTATAATTTCCAGATAAGGAAGGCTTATGAGGCTGCTCTAACCAGGAAGCTGTGACCTCACCCATAGTAAACCTGAAGGGGGAGGAAGGGGCAAGACACCATTTCTGAGAAATTAGCAGGGCCAACTACCAATATTCAAAGCAAACCAGAATCCACACATTCAGATTTGATATCTGTCAAATCTCTGTGCTTCATTTTTATTTTCAGAAGTTTCATGTATTGATGTAGCTATAATATGTAGTCTGATTTCCTACTTATTTATAATTGCATAATGATGCTATACATATAATCTTTACTGTAATAGTTATTTTATATTCAATTACATTTATAAAATACTTGATTTATCTTAGTGATGATTCAGTTTTACAATTAAATGAATTGCAATTGATTTTTTTTTACTTCTAGAATCAATTTTTAATGCCTGGAATTTGTTGTTTTGGCAATAGTAAAAAAAAAGTCAAATTTGACCTTTTTCAAATATTTGCTTTGAAATACTGTTTTTTTTTCTTTTTACAATAACTCTTGAAGTTTATTTTCATTTAAAGTCCGAGTCTATATTAAATTCTGTAAGTCTGTAATAAAGAGAAGCTTACATTGATTGATTTACTGCATTATCTCTCTTCTATTTGTTCAAATAACTGCAGTGAATACTGAAGCAAAGGTGTATAAAAGTGAATTTGATATTTATTTGCAAATTTAGAGACAAGATGTAACATGCATAGTTTATGACTCTTGAGCTTGTGTTTTATGATGACTGTTTGATCTGAATTTTGATCTGCTAAACAAAAATCCCTTGTACAGTGGCACCACTTGTTAATATTAAATAAAAGTTTTATAATCACCTTGTTATAACATAGGGTGGGGGAGACTAAAGAGGAAAGGAGAGTGTGTAGTCCATTGTGGCAAGATCTACTAGGTAAACCCTAAATCCTATGTCCTCTCTTGCTGGTGTGGTCCTGTGCCCCAAGTGTCACCTATGGTATGTGGGTGGAGTGATGTATTCAACTTCTGGTTCAACTAATTAAGATGCCTACCCTGGACTTGCTCTACATTTCCCATGTTGATGATTGAAAGTAGCATGTTAAGCATAGAAGAACTGTCCTACTAGCTTGGGTTCTACGATGAGTTTGCTAATCTGGGCGAATCTATCTACCCTGGACTATTATGTAAGGAAGAAAAATATGCTTCTATGTTTTTTGACCAGTGTCTTGGTTATAGTAGCTTATGATTCAGTCTAATGTGATCCTGAAGTTTTTCTGGTGGTGACAGGATGACCATATGATTGTCCATAATGGAAACTTTTGAAGATAAAAGGGTATTCAGTTAGTAATGAGTGTAGGAAAAATGGTATAAATTGAGAGTATTAAAATTCATGGGAGGGTGCACTGGTCCCAGGCTGCTCTGGTTGTAAAGCTATTTTTCTTTCCATATAATGACAATTTATCATGTCACTCATCTAAGCATGTTATTAGGCTCCCTCACAGATTAAAGCCTTTCTCCATCTAGTTTTTAATAGGTACTCTTATTTTATGAGTTCAACATTTTGGGTAATGGACACATTTTTTCCTCCCTAAAATATTTAAGGAGTAAAATAAATGGCTGAGTAAAATTGTCACCCCAGGGTCCATCCTTCTGGATCTCTTATCACAGAGTTAGTGTAGGTCTGTTTCTAGAAGACTTGCCTTCTCTAATTAGCCTCTGTGAGTTTGGAATCCTTATTTATATAATGAGACTAAGACCTTTCAATTCCCATTGCAATTGTGAAGATTAAAAGAAAACAAGCACATAAAACATTTATCATAGTGCCTGGCCTGTGAAAAACAATGTGTGGTGGTGATAAATAAAAGTTGGCCCTGAAATACTGAAAACTAGACACATCAAAAGCAGAATTCATGATGACTTTGTAACCTGTATAACTTTCTTTGGTAACTTTTTGTATTAGTAATATCACCAGGGATTCTGAGGCCCACACCTGAATGTCTCCAGCTTCTCTTTCATTCCTCAAATCCACTTGGTCACCAGATCCTATTATTTCTGTCTTTGAGGTCCTGTCCTCTCTCTTTTTACCACTGCTATTGTTGTTCCAGGCCCTCTTGGAATTGCATAAGTGAAATAAGTCAGAGAAGACAAATACTGTTCTTGCTTACATGCCAAATGTAAAAACATTGAATTCAGGGAAATGAAAGGATGGTGGTTGCCAGCGGTTGTGGTAGGGGAAATGGGGAAACATTGATCAAGCAGTATAACTTTCAGTTATAAGATGACTTAAGTTGTGTGATCTCATCTACAGTATAGTGACTGCAGTTAACGATACTATAGTGTGTTGTCAACACATGCTATGAGAGTACAGCTTTAATGTTCTCACCATCACAAGAGTAACAACAAAGTGGTATTGTGTGAGGTGAAGGTTGTGTTAGCTACACTTACTGTGGTAAACATTTCATAGTATATACTTGTATTGAGTTATCACATTTTACCTCTTAGACTTACATAATATTTTGTGTCAAAGAAATATTTTGGATTTCTTTTCTTTTTCCTTTCCTGCAACCTATCATTTCTCTAGGAACAGAGAACTTTTACATACAATGATTTCCATGATTTCCTGGATTTCTTATTTTCACCAAAATGTAACCATAAGGCCATACAGGATGTTCTAGGTTTTTTATCTTGGGTTTCATTGTCTAGATGAATGCATTTGGAAAAATCAGAAGACTCTTATAGCAGTAGTGCTACTGACTTGGCTTACCATCACAGCTTGTTGCTTTTGATGCTTCTTTACCTGGTACCAGAGAGAGCAAAACTTTGAGGTCCGTCGATCTATAAATTCTGGTTCTCTTAAATAGAAAATACATACTATCTTGGAGACCTTTCTGTCTTTCACGCTTCACTAGAAAATGTTTCAAATGTACTTTAAAGCCCTCATGTTCTGTCTGCACTGGTTTCTTTTCACAAAACAACCTGAAGTATGAATATACAACCATTAGTTAACAGTGACTGTTAACTTTTTACATATAAGATGTTTCACAATTTCAAATAATATTTTTAAAAAACCTACTGTAGGATATTAATTGAGAGGGGAGCATTTATTTTGATAATTTCATAAGATGAATTGGATTGCATGGTAACCCCCCAGAAAGATATGTGCACGTCCTAATTACTGAAACCTGTCAATGTTACCTATTTAGAAAAAAGATGTTGCAGATGTAATTAAAGGATTTTTGAGATAATAAAATAATCCTGGGGGCACCTGGGTGGCTCAGTGGGTTAAGCCTCTGCCTTTGGCTCAGGTCATGGTATCAGGGTCCTGAGATCGAGCCCCACATCGGGCTCTCCGCTCAACAGGGAGCCTGCTTCCCCCTCTCTCTCTCTGCCTGCCTCTCTCCCTACTTGTGATCTCTCTCTGTCCAATAAATAAATCTTTAAAAAAATAAGATAATCCTGGATTATCCATATGGATCCTAAATCCAGCAACAAGCATCTTTACAGACGACATAGACACTCAGAGGAGGTGATGTGAAGGGCTCTCTTACAAACCAACCACTTGTTGGCAAAATTAGTTTTCTTGCTACTCTAGAAGTACCTGTTTTCTTTCTGGCTGTGGGTTGGGAATAGTTCTCAACTCCTAAACAGATGCTTTATGCCCTCCTTTATCTTTAAAGTCAGTAATGGTATGAATCCTTCTTATGCTTTGACTTTCTCCGAATTCCTCTTCTGCAACTAACTGGAGAAAATTTTTCTTTTAAAGGATTTATGTGATAATCACCCAGACAATTTCCATAACAACTGATTTGGGACTTTAATTATATTTACAAAATTTCTTCATAGTAGTACTTAGATTAGTGTGGATTACATAACTGGGAAAAACCATACATACCCCAGGGCCCAAGAATCTTATAGGGGTTATGTCAGAATTCTGCCCCTATAATGTCTTGCTTAAAAGAATTAAAAAAAATAGACAAAATGTATGAAACAATAGTTTTCATGTCATTGGATGTGAGGTATAGACTGGTAATTGCTAAGAGATGGGGAAAAAGAGGTAAATTCTACTATTGCTTACTACAAGAAGTGGGTTTCTAGACTATCACATACGGAGAAGAAGCCCATTAAGAGCCCAGCAGTTTTCTTTAAATTGAGGAGCTGGAACTGAGAGTCTGTGAGGTCAAGGGCAGAATTCAGGAAAAGAGAGAGAGAGGGAGAGAGAGAGAGAACCCCAGAAATCTCAAAAGATTTCCTTCATGTCTTTAATTGAGCACTGATTAGCATGTGCGTGTGTGAGAATAAGCCATGGTTGGAGAGAAAACCACTCAAAAGGATTGATTAAATTGAAGGAATGGTCTCCAGGGCAAAGCTGGAAATAGTTTTTGTTTCATCCAGAGAGAGTGGGAAATGTCATAACTGATGAGCTATTGGGTAGAATACTCTGAACTGCATTGCCTCAGGTGTGGGTTAATATTAGCTCTAGACTACATTCTGTTCTGGTCTCTATGTAATAAAGCTTATAAACATGTAAGGATCAAAGTCTTCCAAGCAACTTAACTGTAGCTCAGAGAAGAATTCAAGAATATTTGAGTATAAAAATATCCAGTACTCAACAAGGTAAAAATTCATAATGCATTAAAAATTTTCAGGCATGGAATAGGAAAATAAAACTTATAATGACAAAATCAATCAATACAAACATGTCCTAGTAACGGTACAGATGATAGAATTAATAGATGAGGACCTGAAAACAGTTATTGTACCTCTATGCCGTATATTAAAAAATGTAGATAAAGGTTATGCAGAGACATGGAAGATACTAAAAACAAAAGCAAAAACAAAAAAGACCAAAATTGAACTTCTAGAGGTAAAAATGACAATGTCTAAGATGGAAAATATGCTGAATGGGATTAATAATAGGATATACTTCAAAAGAAAAGGTAAGTGAATTTATAGACATAGTAATAGAAACTATCCTAAAATGAAAAAGCAGAGAAGAAAGACTAAAAACAAAATGAACAGCACATCAATGATATATATTAACAGATAAGCAGAAATTGAAAATCTTAAAAATGACATTTTACCATTGTATAGAGATCACAATGTTTAGGAATAAATCTCTTAAAAGATGCATAAAAGTTGTACATTGAAAAGTTCAAAACAGTACTGAGAGAAATTAAGATCTAAATAACAGAGAGACCTGAATTCAAATATCTAATATTGTTAAGGTGTCCTTTTACCCATAAGTTGATGTGTATATATATGTATTCAGTGTAATCCCAATTAAAATCCTATCAAAACTTTTCTTCGGATGGACAAATTGCTTCATCAAAATATGTATGGTAGCCAAACTTTAACAAAGAAAAATAAATTTGAAGGGTTTATGCTACTTGATTTCAAGACTTATTTAAAGCTACAGTAATCAAAATAGTGTGATATTTATCTAAGGATAGACAAATAGATGAGTCAGAGGAGAGAGCAGAGAAAAGAATTATACATTTAATTTTGACAAAGAAGCAAAGGTAACTAGTAGGTAAAGGATGGTCCTTTTAGTAACTTAAGTCAAAACAATTTCATATTTATATACAGAAACATGAATTTCAATAAATATTTCTCACCATATACAAAAGTAACTTGAATGATTTATGGAACTAAATGTGAAGCCTCAAACTACAGATCTTTTAGAAGAAAACCTAAGAGAAACTTTTGTGATATTGAGTTAAGCAAATATTTCTTAGATATAACACTAAAATACTTATCCATGAAAGAGCAAATGGAGGGGTGCCTGGGGAGGCTCAGTGGGCTAAAGTCTCTGCCTTCAGCTCAAGTCATGATCCCAGAGTCATGGGATTGAGCCCCAAGTGGGGCTCTCTGCTCGGCGGGAGCCTGCTTCCCTTCCTCTCTCTCTGCCTGCCTCTCTGCCTACTTGTGATCTCTGTCAAATAAATAAAATCTTAAAAAAATGAGCAAATAAATAAATTAAGCTTCATCAATACTTAAAATTTTGCTCTTTGAAACACATAAGAGAATGAAAAGACAAGCCACAGACTATCAAATTTTTGATAGGAACTTGTACTCAAAACCTACAAAATAACTCAACACACTCATAATGAAACAAGTAAAAAATGGGCAAAATAGTTGAGCTAATTCTTTATCACAGATGATAAATGAAATGTGTAGTGGGCAGAATAATGGCTTTCCATTTTATATCCTAATCCCCAGAACATAGGAACAGGTTACATTATGGCAAAGGCGAATTAAGGTGACAGCTGTAATTAAGGTTACTAGCCATTTGAAGTTATAATAGGGAGATTACCCTAGATTAACCAGGTGGGCCCAATATCATCAGAGTTCTTAAATGTGTAGCAGATCCTGAAGTGTCTGGGTCAGAAATACACAAAGATTCATTACTAGCCATGTAGGAAGGGGCCATGAGCCATGGCAATGTGTGGGCAGTCCTAAATATTGGAAAAGTCAAGAAAACACTCTTTAGAGCATCCGGGAAGGAAAGCCGCCTGGCCAGTGCCTTGATTTTAGCACAGCCAGAACTGTTTCAGGCTTCAGACCTCCAGAACTATAATAAATTTGTGTTATTTAGAACCACCAAATAATTTGTGATAGTTTCTGTTTCTTCTTTCTTTTAAGATTTATTTATTTTAGAGAGAGCTTATGTGAGTTGGGGGTTGCAGAGGGAGAGACTCTTCAAGCAGACTCCCTGCTGAGCACAGAACCCTATGAGGGTCTTGATCCCAAAATCCATGAGATCATGACCTGAGCCAAAACCAAGAGTCAGATGCTCAACTGACTTAGCCACCCTTAGCGATTGGTGTCCCTCCAATTGCTTTCTTTAGCAAATTAATATGGAGCAATTAAGTGCATGGGTAGTTGTTCAACATCATTAATCATTAGGCAAATGCAAACTAAAACCACAATGGACCAATTTCATTTTTCTGCACGTGGCTGTCCAATTTTCCCAACACCATTTATTGAAGAGGCTGTCTTTTTTCCATTGGACATTCTTTCCTGCTTTGTCGAAGATTAGTTGGCCATAGAGTTGAGGGTCTATTTCTGGGCTCTCTATTCTGTTCCATTGGTCTATGTGTCTGTTTTTGTGCCAGTACCATGCTGTCTTGATGATGACAGCTTTGTAATAAAGCTTGAAGTCTGGAATTGTGATGCCACCAACTTTGGCTTTGTTTTTCAATATCCCTTTGGCTATTCGAGGTCTTTTCTGGTTCCATATAAATTTTAAAATTATTTGTTCCATTTCTTTGAAAAAGATGGATGGTACTTTGATAGGAATTGCATTAAATGTGTAGATTGCTTTAGGTAGCATAGACATTTTCACAATATTTATTCTTCCAATCCAGGAGCATGGAACATTTTTCCATTTCTTTGTGTCTTCCTCAATTTCTTTCATGAGTACTTTATAGTTTTCTGAGTATAGATTCTGTGCCTCTTTGGTTAGGTTTATTCCTAGGTATCTTATGGTTTGGGGTGCAATTGTAAATGGTATTGACTCCTTAATTTCTCTTTCTTCTGTCTTGTTGTTGGTGTAGAGAAATGCAACTGATTTCTGTGCATTGATCTTATATCCTGACACTTTACTGAATTCCTGTATAAGTTCTAGCAGTTTTGGAGTGGAGTCTTTTGGGTTTTCCACATAGAGTATCATATCATCTGCGAAGAGTGATAATTTGACTTCTTCTTTGCCGATTTGGATGCCTTTAATTTCCTTTTGTTGTCTGATTGCTGAGGCTAGGACTTCTAGTACTATGTTGAATAGCAGTGGTGATAATGGACATCCCTGCCGTGTTCCTGACCTTAGTGGAAAAGCTTTCAGTTTTTCTCCATTGAGAATGATATTTGCAGTTGGTTTTTCATAGATGGCTTTGATGATATTGAGGTATGTGCCCTCTATCCCTACACTTTGAAGGGTTTTGATCAGGAAGGGATGCTGTACTTTGTCAAATGCTTTTTCAGCATCTATTGAGAGTATCATATGGTTCTTGTTCTTTCTTTTATTGATGTGTTGTATCACATTGACTGATTTGCGGATGTTGAACCAACCTTGCAGCCCTGGGATAAATCCCACTTGGTCGTGGTGAATAATCCTTTTAATGTACTGTTGAATCCTATTGGCAAGGACCTCAATGTGAGAAAGGAATCCATCAAAATCCTTGAGGAGAACACAGGCAGCAACCTCTTCGACCTCAGCCGCAGCAACATCTTCCTAGGAACATCGCCAAAGGCAAGGGAAGCAAGGGCAAAAATGAACTTTTGGGATTTCATCAAAATCAAAAGCTTTTGCACAGCAAAGGAAACAGTAAACAAAACCAAAAGACAACTGACAGAATGGGAGAAGATATTTGCAAATGACATATCAGATAAAGGACTAGTGTCCAAAATCTATAAAGAACTTAACAAACTCAACACCCAAAGAACAAATAATCCAATCAAGAAATGGGCAGAGGACATGAACAGACGTTTCTGCAAAGAAGACATCCAGATGGCCAACAGACACATGAAAAAGTGCTCCATATCACTCGGCATCAGGGAAATACAAATCAAAACCACAATGAGATATCACCTCACACCAGTCAGAATGGCTAAAATCAACAAGTCAGGAAATGACAGATGCTGGCGAGGATGCGGAGAAAGGGGAACCCTCCTACACTGTTGGTGGGAATGCAAGCTGGTGCAACCCCTCTGGAAAACAGCATGGAGGTTCCTCAAAATGTTGAAAATAGAACTGCCCTATGACCCAGCAATTGCACTACTGGGAATTTACCCTAAAGATACAAACGTAGTGATCCAAAGGGGCACGTGCACCCGAATGTTTATAGCAGCAATGTCCACGATAGCCAAACTATGGAAAGAGCCTAGATGTCCATCAACAGATGAATGGATCAAGAAGATGTGGTATATATACACAATGGAATACTATGCAGCCATCAAAAGAAACGAAATCTTGCCATTTGCGACAACATGGATGGAACTAGAGCGTATCATGCTTAGCGAAATAAGTCAAGCGGAGAAAGACAACTATCATATGATCTCCCTAATATGAGGGAGTGGTGATGCAACATGGGGGCTTAAGTGGGTAGGAGAAGAATCCATGAAACAAGATGGGATAGGGAGGGAGACAAACCATAAGTGACTCTTAATCTCACGAAACAAACTGTGGGTTGCTGGGGGGAGGGGGGTTGGGAGAAGGGGGGTAGGGTTATGGACATTGGGGAGGGTATGTGCTTTGGGGTAAATTGGAAGGGGAGATGAACCATGAGAGACTATGGACTCTGAAAAACAATCTGAGGGGTTTGAAGTGGTGGGGGGGTGGGAGGTTGGGGTACCAGGTGGTGGGTATTATAGAGGGCACAGCTTGCATGGAGCACTGGGTGTGGTGAAAAAATAATGAATACTGTTTTTCTGAAAATAAATAAATTGGGGAAAAAAAAAAAGAAAAAGAAAAAAAAAACCACAATGGAATACCATTACTAGATATTAGAATGGCTAAAATTAAAAATACTGATCATATTTGTCTTGGTGAGCATGTGGAGGAACTCAAACTCTTAGACAGTACTAGTGGAGATATACAATGCTACAACCACTAGAAAACATTTTGGCAGTTTAACTGTTGAGTGATCTATCTTCCATATGATTTATCCATTCAGCTCATAGGTTTTTACATAAGAGAAATGGCAACACTTCTATACAAAGATTTGTGTATGGATGTTTATGCTAGCTTTTTTTCATATTCAAAACTGGAAACATTTCAATTATCCATCCACTGGTGAATATTCATGCAAATGTGGTATATTATTTTTACAGTGAACTTATTCCCCAATAAAAAGGAATGAACTATTATTAATACATGGTGTACACAGATAAACCACAAAAACGTTATGGTAAGTGAAAGAAGACGCAGTAAAATTAGTAGATACAGTATGATTCCATTTGTATTAAGTTCTAGGTGATCAGCTCTAGAATGACAAAACAGATCAGTAGTTGTCTGAAGAGAGGAACAGGGCTTGGCAGTACAGGAGAAGGAAGATTACCAAGGGGACCAAGGAACTTTGGAGATGTTATTTGTGTTTGTGACCTTGATTGTGGTGATGGTTCCACTCTGTATACATGTCAGCTCTTAGTCCTATACTTTCATTGTGTGCAATTTGTTTTACCTCATAAATGCTGTTAAGAAATTTTAATGGGAATTCTGCCATTATTTTTGTATTAGTTGAGCACAAAAGATTAAAATTTAAGAAATTAATTTACTTCACATTTACAAAAGTGGTGTCAGACCATTTACACCAAATTGCTTTAGATACGACCTAAAGTTGACTGGATACCACATTAGCCACTTTGAGAGTGTGCTGGGAAATCTTGAAGATTGATCACAAGAGGTTGATGAGTGAGGGAGTCTTGAGAAAGAGAGAGCTCTTAGCTCTGCTGTTATTTTTTTCTCCCATCCCATATAGTGGGGAAATACTTCAGAGTAACCATAAATGAGTGAGCTAATAAGGGGCTTTAAAGACCTGTTGGTGCAGGCAGAGACCAGTGCCTGATTTATTTCAAAAGGCTGAAGCTGAGAGTCCAGCCAGTTGTCTGATAGAGTAAGGGAGGAAGGCCATAGTGTTTGTGAGCTGGGTACCAAAAATGGCAGAAACGGTGCCCATTTTGTTGTCCAGATGTGGGCCACACAGAAGAAAGCTGTAGTGAATTGTGCTGGAAGGAATTCTGATTACACAGATTATCTTCAGGTTGATGTGATCCCAAAAGATAGTTTTCTGGCGGGTGGATTGCCACAAGTTCAAAAATGAAGGAACATTGTTCACAGCCAGATGGAGAAGGCAATACCCATTTTAGCAAACTGAAATCTGAGACTCATCATGGGAATCAGTGTGGAACCCACAAAAGCACTCTGAAGAGGAAAAGTCAACACTAGACATTTGCCTCATCCGGGCACCAAAGTGAGATTACAGGTGAATCAGTTGACTGTGCATTTTATGCCTCTTGCTTCTTTTTCTTTACTTACCATAACCTAGAAGAAATAGTGTCAGTGTAGTGAGTGAGGAAATAGAAGTAGAAAAGTATAGTGGAAACAGATAAATATACCAGCTTTGTACCCCTGTGTCCAATGATGCTAGCTGTTTTTCCAAAATCTACTCTGCCCTTTCTTAGAGATAAGTTAGATAATTTTCAAGGAAGCATAGGGCTACCCCTCCAATATTTCTTGGTCTTCCTGAAACAAAAAGTTTCAATTTTTGGCAATAGGATTCGATCAGTAAAGTAATCTGTGACTTCTGAGAATGGCATAAATAGAAGGGGCAGATCTTTCTCCATTTTTTTCTTCCTGCTAGGGAGAATATGGACTTGATCTAAATCTTTTCAGGTGTCTTGAAGTTGAAGTTGAAATCACATGCTGAGAATGAGGGACAAGGTAGGAGAAGGAGCCTGAATCCCTGGCTACGTGGTACACTCTACCAGATCCAGGCTACCCACCTCTGGACTTCTTTCCATGAGAAAGAAGGAAACTTCTGTCCCTTTTAATGTTCTGGGATTTGCTTAAGCACGTTTGAACTGAATAATACTGGATAGGCTTGCCTTCCCCAGTGCAGATTTTCCACTGGGCTGGGAAAGAGGAGTAGCTCTGAACTGGATCATTTCACTGCTTTATATTAAACTTGAATGGACTTGTTTGTACTGACAACAAGATAGTTTGCTAATATCTGACTGTGGTGAAATCACTTGTGATCTTTTGGGGTACAGACAGGAGTCTCACTGGAGCACAAGGAAAATTGGAAACATGAAAAAATAAAGTTACATTTACTTCATTCCCTACCTACTGGAGCTAACTCATTCAGTGAATTGGTTGCACGTTTGTTTTGATTGATTAACTAATACTTTATTATATGGATGAACTCAATATAATATATTAATGAGATCTACTACCTTGAATTGCTCAGAGGAATTTTTAACATTTGTTAGATGTTGTTTAATAGATATAATAAAGACACTAACATTAGAATTTTAGTTCACTATAATTTTGATAACTAATACAAAGCTGTAATTATTTTCCAGTTGTCACAAAGAACTTTATACCGCATTTGTTCTTCTACTCTTTAGGGTGTTATCTAATAATTGGTTCTAATATGATGTTACATTGTACTGGTTCTTCTTAGAATTCACTTTTCCTTTGAACCTATGTTTGATTTTTTGTTGTTGTTGTTGTTTTCTTTTTCTTTCTTTTTTGGGGGGAGCATAACCTTACTGAACACACTGAAAGACAGTACCCTCTTCCCACACAAAACATCTCCTATGTTTGGATCTTGCACAATTGTAAGACAGATATCCCTAGAGAGACACTATGGTTCTCAACTGCTCATGAAAAAGCACACCTCTCCCTATAAGCAATTTCACCTCCATTTCAGACATTCTGGAGGATGAATTCCTCTTTCTTCTGGTGCTTGGATGTTCACCTTGGTTGCCCTCGAGAGGGTATGCTCTCTCCGATCAGTGGTTACAGCATCTTGTTTCACTTTTTAAAGGGAATTTATGTATCCTATGTAGACTGTATTTTGATAGACCATTCTAAATATTCTAAATATACTTTCCTAATTTGACAGGAATTTTTGTGTTTTGAAAACAAATGGATTAAAATGTAAAAAATATACCTATTGTTTTCCTCCCCTTCTCTTTAAATTATAAGTGGTACTGCCACAAGCCTTCTTCACTCACAAGGGGATTATACATAATTCTCTTTCCATAGTATTTACTTGGAATAAGTATTGACAAATAGAATAACAGTGTACAGCAACTAACATTTATTGATTCTTGCTATATACAAAGCTGTGTGGTAAGGGCTTAAAATACATTATCTGTTTTAATCCTTGTACTTGAGTTAAGTGCTTTTAATGTTTCTATTAAGCATGTGAGAGAACTGAGGTTCAGAGGTATTAAATAAATTATCTATGGTCATACAGAAAGTGGCATAGGCAGAATTTATACCTAGACTATCTTATTTCACTGCCCTTGAGACAATCCATTGTGAGGGGTTATCATTCTAAAATGCAAAACTAAGCATGTTATTCACCACTGATGTCTCATTAGTCAGTGATGTCAGTCTAAATCAGATTTAAAAACCTGTTTACAACTTGGCCATAATCTACGTTTCCAGTCCTTACTCACCCTGCTTCTGATGCAAGTGCATACACATTTATCTCATACCAGAGAGGTGTGAAACCATTTTTCCGGGACAGTCTTTGTTCTGTTATACCTCTTATTTTGGCATGTTGGCTTCCTTCTATATTTAATCCCCTTCCCTACCTTGGCCACCTGGAAACTTTTTGCTCATTCTTCAAAACTTATTCATGAAGACCTGTTCAACCTCCACCCTCAGACAGAATGAATTCTATCTTCTAGAGTGCTAAGACAACTACTATAGAACAATGTATTGAAAAATTATTATGAAGGGAAAAGAGTGTTTGGGTGGTATCTGGAGTAAAAAGTGAGGATAAGAAAAATAATTTTAGGTGGGAGATATTTTAACATATTTAAATGTTTATGGGAAAGTTCTGTTAAAATGGAGAAGCTAAGATGTTGATAAACCCTAAGGAGATGTATGGTGATGGGATCTAGGGTGGAGAGAAGGATTGTTCATACAGAGAGACTCTTGGGAAAAAAGATATTATTTTAATATCAGAAGAGGGAAGAAGTCCAAGTAAACCTACAGAGAGTGTGTCTATTTGGGACCTAAGACTTGAAAGAACTACTAAGGAGTCAAGGACAATTCTAGGCCACTGAGATTCAGGTAGGGTTTGTGGAGTCAGAGAGGAGGGGAGAAAGAGAATAAGGAATTTGAATCTCAATTCAGATTTTGCATTAAAAAAAAAGAAAGCCGATACTTGCAAAGGAAGTGTATTATGTGTAAAACATTAAGAAAAATGTTGAAATAAAGCTAAAATGTTTAAGAGGCTGCAGAGATGATGCTTCCCAATCACTTGACAACATCTCCCAACCATAATCTAATGAATCTATTGTACAGAGCAGGGAGAAGTAAGGAGCCTGGTCAGTTGTCCTCTATGGAGTTGTATCAGATCCCTAGAATCTACTTTTTGTTCCCTTAAATATGCAGATCTTAATCAGATTGCCCATTTCCCCCACCCACATCTGTAGTTTTCACACAATGGAAAGTCTAAGGCATTTGTAATTTTTACATAATCAAATGTGTGATCAGGTTTCCTTTGAAAATAAACTCCTGCAAGAGATCAGACAATGACAGGAACTGTTTCTTCTTTCTCTTTATTCTTTATAACTCCCAGTTCTCTGGTTCTCTGCATATGATCAATACATTCTTGTTGAAATGCTTTTTGTGAAAGTAACAGTTCTTACCATTTTCTAGTTATCCTCTTTTCTCTGTAACAGATTGATTAACATTGAAATTTCAGTGACTCTGATGAGCAGTTCTTTGATTTTCATTTTGGTGTGCTAGGGCCACTAGAATGCAACACAGTCTAGAGTGTTGTTTTCCCCCATGCTCGAGGTCGGTCTGGTCTCTTACTTTAGCGATTTAGGAAATTGCTCAGTTGTTTAAATTCATTCAAATAACAGCCAATTCTGATAGGAAACCATTTCTTTTTGTTATTCTTTGCTTGAAATAAGAAATTCAAAGCTCTGAAACTGTTACACACAGAGCAACATTTTCCCAGAGAGATTAACATAGCAATAGGCTCCTCAGAACTGCAATCTACTACCTTTCAAATGAATGTCAAGTTATGCTGGCCAATGCATTCAAATGCTCTAATCACCTCATCTATTCTGTTTGCTACTTTCAGAAACTAAAATACAATTCTTAATGTTTGTTTCATTGCCACACTGTCACCAAGGATACCTGATGCAAAGATTCTCAGCACTGTGGGATTACAACAAAAGGTTATAGATCTTCATTACTTGACTGCAGCACAATCATTACAGAACTCTAGAGCACTGACTGTTTTGGCACATCAGATTTTTTTAAGGTGATAATCTTAGATGTTTACCTTATATGAGAGTACTTATAATACATTGTGAAGACTTTCACACATGACTGTAAACCAGTTAAATTATCAGATTCTATAGTCTGTCTAGCAAGTAGATTTTAATTAATATTTGGAATTTATGGATATTTTATTTTTTAAATAGAAGGTTTCTGGAGCTCCTGCATGGCCCAGTCAATCAGATATCAGAATACTGGTTTGGGCTCAGGTCATGATCTCAGGGTCCTGATATTCGGTGCCATGTGGAGTCTGCTTGAGATTGTCTCTCCCTCTCCCATCCCTGTGCACCCCTAGCCCATGCTCGCTTGCCCTTTAAAATAAATAAAATCTTTCTTAAAAAAATAGAAAGTTTCTATTTAACCTTCTTAATTTTTCCCTACTTTGATTTTCTAGCTATAACTGGATTCAGAGAATTTGAGTTTCCCGTATCTATTCACATAGTGTACATTAGTTTGGCTGATATGAAGACAAACTGCAGCACAGATTTAAGAAACGAATGAATTGTTAGCTAACCTGACCCAAAAATTAGCACTGTTTGATCTTTGGCATGTGAGAGATTATGACATTGACCAAAGTAATCAAACTCAGCTCTTATAAAGCTCACTAAAACAAGATGACAGAAGTTCAGATGGGCCATATAATAAAAATGTATATTCAAATTAAAATCAGAGTTTGATACTACTTACTGTTTGTTTTCTTCATTATCTGTCATAATTACTATAATCCTTTGTTATTGGTTTTCATGTTTCCATAATTTGTGCCTAATAATTAGTGGTATAATATATAGTAACTATCAAGAACTTGACTAATATGCTCTGAGACTAAAAATTATATGAAATATAATTCTACAATTAATAGTTTTAAGTTAAGGATTTTTTTCAGATAACTCCTTCATGGCATATATCCATTACTTTACTCTTTATGTGGCCTGCTGATTTTCATATTCTATTTAATACTTCATATTTTAAAAACATACTTGTAAAGGATAACATTTATTCATTTAATAAAAATTAAGTATGTATTATATAACCATACTGTGCAAGAAGCTAGGGAAACAAAAATGAGGAAGGCATAATATTTTCAGGAAGCTCATGGTCCAGCAAGGGAGAAGACAGAGTTAAGTAATAGGTCAAATATATGATGAAAATAGTGCAGGAACACAGGATAAAACAATGAATCTACCTTGGGAAACTGGGAATATGGTAACAGAGAAGTGATTATTGAAATGAAAAGTTCCCAGATTGGAAAAAAAAAAGCAGCATAAAAATTAAGATATTCTAGAAAAAGAATAGTATCTAGAGAAATAAAGATGGTTGAAATATCTGGCCAGGAGAAAGCAATTTACTTCAATGTCAGGATATAGTGTCAGTTAATGGGCAATGGTGAGACTGAGAATTGATTCCATATCTAGAAGGCTGAAATAAACCCACAGGTCTTACTAGCAACAGTGTTTTTCATTGGAATTTCTTTTCCCTGGAAACAAATTTCCTTCCTCTGTCTGCATGGTCTGTGTTTGAAGCTTGGCAAAGGTAAGCATTCTAACACATAAATCTTAGAAAAATGACATTTTACTGTGATACGTGTAAGGGATACTTTTATCAAAAATGCTCTCGAAGACAGGGATTGGGGTATGTTAAGTGACAGTAGCTTCTCGAATTTCTGTGTTTTTTCACAGGAGATATAGGCTCAGAATTATTGCAGTGGTATTCTATCTAGGCATGCTGGGTCCTTGCTAGGTTGTAAGAAAGAAGTCCTAAGAGGTAACTTATCAACCTCTTACTGATAAAAAACAGCATTCTAAAATTTCCAGAGTAGAGATCCTGTGTACTGGCAATACTCACTTTCATAATCCATGCCAACTGTATTTAGGAATTGTGCTCCTTTGTTACCAGGAAACCAAGCCCGTTTTTTTTTTCCCTCTGGTTGGTGATAAGATGACAATCAACAGTTTATATGCACATTCTACCAGCCTAGAAATTTCCATAGAAAGAATACACTTTTCTGTATAGTTCTGGAAGAAAAATCCTACAGAGATCTCTTGTTGATTAGGATCAGTATGATTAGCAGGTCTTGTTCCTTGTTTCTTCCCTAGTCTGGATGGGAAGAGCAAACTCAGTTAATGCTGGTCTCATCACATGACATGGGTTCCCTAGAGAAGGGGAATTTGAGAATACAGTTGGTGAATGTTTAAGATGCTGATGAGCTGGAGTGGCTCAGGTTGTGACTGTAAAAAGGCAGATGTCCGCAATATTTATCAATGCTATTTACTCTTGCTAATGCTGTTTAATTGCTTCATTATTGATAGATTTTATTTTTAACTTTTCTAAATGCACTGAAGTTGGTTTAAGAACAAAAACTAGGTAATGCAGCAGATAAAGATACATCTGTCTTTTCATTATTTATTTTTCCCACTGGAAAAATGGAATAATACTTGCCTATTCTAAGAAAAGTATTTTTTTTGAAAGTCTTTTTTTCTTTAAATATAGCACTAATTGTGTGGAGCAAAATAAATTTGTTCCTTTAATCTGGCAGGTATTAAGCCACTCTTCACAATTCTATGAGTAAGTCTGACTAATTACCTAAGGCTTTTAAAACTCTTGCTGAATTATGGAGACCTTTGTTTCAGTTTTTTTTTCTTTACCTGTCCTCTGCTGTCTGATGATGTTAATTTGATTGTAACCACTAAATTAATATACAATAAAGGAAAATAAACCACATGAATAAGAGGTAGAAATGACATTGCTTTCCTAATTATTTTATGTTATTATTTTTTTAATTTCAGGCAATGACTTATAATATTCTCAGGAAAGTAATTGTATGGTGACGGAGGCTTCTACTCAAAAATTTTGAAGATTTAATCATTTCAGTAAATCATCATTACTGTTACTAATGAAATATCTACACTTTAAATGGCAATTGAAAGTTTTTTTAGCTTCATAATATTTTCATAATTTACCTGTTTTTAACCTTCCCTTCATTTTTTATGCTACAAACTAGAATATACTATTTATACAAATTATTTTTTCAATTTAGTTAGAGTATTAAGGTCACCTGTACTTTCTGAGTGGAATATGTAAAATGTATGCAGGTTGCATTTTAGTATTTTAACAATGCTAGTTTTTATATCTTTTCCATAACTCATAAATCCTAATCAGGAAACATTTGTCAAGGGGAAATTAAAATCGATTTTTACATGTGAATTAATAGCCAATGAATAATTGATTAATTACATTGTTATTTTTCTTTACATACTTAGATCTTTTTCTCTTGGTCAGTGGCATTCCCTGTTTTCCACTTAAAGTGGGAACAATTATAACCAAACTAGTCCTATTCCCTCTAATATATATATATAGGACATTCTTTAAGGAATAGTTATTTGTTTTATTCTTTTGTTGTTGTTGTTGATGCAGGCAGCACATGCTGTAAGTATTGGCTCTTATGTGAAGTTGTAAATTTTGTCCTTTGTTAAACATAATGGTTGTTGTTTATAATACATTAAGTAGGTAGGGTTTTTCCCCCAACACAGCGCCCCTCTCCCTGAAAAAATTTATTTCCCCTGAAATATCTTTTTTTTTAAAGATTTTATTTATTTATTTTGACAGAGAGAGAGTGAGTGAGCACAAGCTGGGAGAGCAGGAGACAGAGGAAGAGGCAGGCAGAGAGAGAGAAGGAGAAGCAGGGTCCCCGCTGAGCAGGAAGCCCAGTGTGGGGCTCATCCCAGGTTTCTGAGATCAGGACCTGAGCTGAAGGCAGACGCTTACCTAACTGAACCACCAGATGCCCCTCCCCTGAAATATTTTTAGCAGAAGTGTTTATAGAATAGATTTCAATGTCAATTAGCTGTTCTTGTTTTAAAAATAATTGCATACTTAAAGTTGAACAGCATAGATTTTTATAACTCCACTTAGACCTACTTGTTATTAAATTTTCTCTCATTCATTGGAACATAATCATTCTGCAAGTTTAGTGAAGTCTGGCTGACATTCATTGGAAGTAAAAAGGTGGACAAGACAAAAGTTATCTTGTCTTAAAAACCCCTTCTCATTAATAAAAATCATCTTTTCCAGGCTCCAGTTAAAACATATGAAGGATTCTCAAGTCCATTTTTCTTGGAGTTTCAGAGTAAGATGTTGTCAGTATTTAGAGTACTATGAAACAGAATTGGGAATTTTCCCTGGTAAGTGACAAAATGTACACTGCTGACATTAACGACAGATCACATTGCTGTGACCTGGGAATCCTTGATATCCTGTCTGCTCTCCTGGAGATATCTTGTCAGTCAGGAAGTATTCTATATAATACTTCGGTGGGAAGAATCATTAGCTACTTAAATCTTAAAAATAGAGGACTAAAGCATTCTTAATATTGCTGCATAGGCAAAGCAGCTTAGAAAAGATTTTATGGGATGCCTTTGTGCAGCACGGGCAAGATGAAGTACTTCTCTGGATTCTGAATGTTTTAGCTAAACGCATGATCTGAGTTGGTAAATTAACCTTAGTGCTTTACTTTTTAACAGTTTCAAAATTTCTATCTTTGATATTCAGCCAGTTGGCCAGTCATTTTGTCACTTCGAGTTCACAGAACCTTTAGCTGGATGGGCTCATGGAAGAAACTTGCTTTATAGGACATTAGTTTTAATAGAGGTCATTAACTTGAATGCATAGGTACACTCTAGAGATTGAAAAGTGCTGACATGGTATTTTCAAATACCCCTTTCACAAGCAGCAATTAAAGCCATTGTTAGATCTTGTGTTGTCTTTCTATTGCCATTGTCTCTTACCTGGCTTCCACATTTGATCCTGTCCAGTCTGTTCATAAAGGAAATACAATGCTCTTTAAAAAAACTTAAGCTATATTCTGGCAGATCTTGTTACAACTTTAACATCTTGGAGGGCTTCCCATTACATTTAGAATAAAATTCATTCAACCTCTTGGTCTTGGTTCTGCATGGTGTGGTTCACAGCAGACTGGCTCTTAAGTGTTACCTGATGCCATTCACTCGCTCACTATTCATGAGGCTCCAGCCATCTTTCGGTTCGTCTAACTTCCTTGTTCTCTCCCATTCTGGGTTCTGTACCTGTATATTCTCTGTCACTGGGATTTTTCCTTTCTTTTCTTTTCTTTTCTTTTTTTTTTTTTTTTAGTGTTCACATGACTGGTTTCTTCTCATTCTTAGGTTTCATTTTCATTGTCACCTCAGAGGTGCCTTGGATTTGATTATATGCCTGACCACCCAATCAATAATATGTTGTTTTCTCCTTCCCATTACCTTCTACCATGGTAGTCTGGGATATTCCTTCATAGCATCTGTCACAAATTAGAATTATAGTTGTTGATATGTTTCATGACTGTCTTCCTCACTTTGAGCATCTTAAGAGCAGGGACCATGCACATCTATTTTGTTCATCACTGTGGTAGAGCAATTAATGGTTACAAATCATCTCAGCCCAGCCATCTTCTTAGGAAAATATGATACCTGAGCATACTTTCAAATTTCTGCATATGAAGGGCAGTAGGTAGTTTAAAAAAAAAAAACTCTAAATTTTGATTTACTTTGATATATATAGGAAAGTGTACATAGTTGACCCTTCAACAAAATAGGTTTAAATTCCATGGGTTCACTTACATGGGGATTTTGTTTTTTTATCATTTATAGTACCTTAAATGTATTTTCTCTTCCATATAATTCTCCAACATTTTCTTTTCTGTGGCTTTATTTAAGAATACAGTATAGAGGGATGCTAGGGTGGCTAGTCAGTTAAGTGTCTGACTCTTGATTTCAGCTCTGATCATGATCTTGAGGATCATGAGAGTGAACTTCACATGGGGCTCCATGCTCAGGGTGGCAGGGAGAGTGTGCTTGGGATTTTCTCCCTCTCTCTCTCTACCCCTACCCACCGCATGCATGTTCATGCTTGCTCTCTCAACTGAATAAATAAATCTTTTAAAAAATATTTTTATTTCTTTTCAGTGTGACAGTATTCATTGTTTTTGCACCACCAGTGCTCCATGCAATCCATGCCCTCTATAATACCCACCACCTGGTTCCCCCAACCTCCCACCCCCTGCCCCTTCAAAACCCTCAGATTGTTTTTCAGAGTCCATAGACTCTCATGGTTCACCTCCCCTTCCAGTTTCTCTCAACTCCCTTCTCCTTTCCATCTCCCCTTGTCCTCCATGTTATTTGTTATGCTCCACAAATAAGTGAAACCATATGATAATTGACTCTCTCTGCTTGACTTATTTCATTCAGCATAATCTCTTCCAGTCCCGTCCATGTTGCTACAAAAGTTGGGTATTCATCCTTTCTGATGGAGGCATAATACTCCGTAGTGTATACGGACCATATCTTCCTTATCCATTCATCCGTTGAAGGGCATCTTGGTTCTTTCCACAGTTTGGCGACCATGGCCATTGCTGCTATAAATATTGGGGTACAGATGACCCTTCTTTCACTACATCTGTATCTTTGGGATAAATACCCAGTAGTGCAATTGCAGGGTCATAGGAAAGCTCTATTTTTAATTTCTTGAGGAATCTCCACACTGTTTTCCCAAGTGGCTGCCCCAACTTGCATTCCCTTTCTCCACATCCTCTCCCTTTCTCCACATCCTCTCCAACACATGTTGTTTCCTGTCTTGCTAATTTTGGCCATTCTAACTGGTGTAAGGTGGTAGCTTTAAAAAATATTTTAAAAAGAATACAGTATATAATACATCTAATATACAAAATATGTGCTAATCAACTGATTGTTATCAGTGATGCTTCTGGTCAACAGTAGACAATTAGTAGTTAAGTTTTGGGAAGTCAAAGTTATATGTATATTTTCTGCTGAATGAGGGATCAGCAATCCTGACCCTGCATTGTTCAAGGGTCAATTATATAAATAAATAAATAAATATATATATATATATATATATATATATAAATTTTTAAAATAATAATAGAATGAAAAAAATGTATACTCCCCACTCAGCTTAAGCAGTAGGACATGAACAGTGTTATAGGTCAGTGGTTCTCCCACATTTTAGTATCAGAACTCCTTATACTCTTAACAATTGCTGAAAAGCATGAAACACTTCTGTTTAGATGGGTTATATCTATTTATGCTCACCATGTGAGAAATTAAAATTGAGAAATTTAGAAAATATGTATTAATTCACTTAAGTATATAAAGCCATTCATGTTAGTATAAAATAACACATTTTGGGGACACCTAGATGGCTCAGTTGGTTAAGCGCTGCCTTCAGCTCAGGTCATGATCCCAGAGTCCTGCGATTGAGTCCTGCATCAGGCTCCTTGCTTGGAGGGGAGTATGCTTCTCTCTCTCCCTCTGCCTGCCACTCTGCCTGCTTATGCTCTCTCTCTTTCTGTCAAATAAATAAATAAAATCTTTAAAAATTTTTTACAATAAAAAAATACATTTTATAAAAAATATCTATCTTTTCCAAAAATAAGACAAATTAGTGGAGAGTGGCATTGTTTTATATTTTTTCACATCTTTTTAATGTGAAAAGAAACAGGTAAATTTTTATATTTGCTTCAACTCTGTATGTTGCAATTAGTATTACTTTGGTTGAAATCTATGAAGAATGAAAAGAAATATTTAAGTAACATCTTACCATGAATAAAGCTTTACTTCACAGAACACACCCTGAGAATGGCTATTTTAGGCCCTTTTTGTGTCACTCATCTCAATCATCCGTTGTTTCCTATTGCCCAGAAGTAATGTCATGAATTTTATGTCCTTAATTTTCTTTGTGATGTTTTTATTGATGTATTACACCAAAAGACCCCATATTGTATAGTTTCCCCATTTCTGACTATATATACAAATATTCATTGATCACTACTTTTTTATAATATTAAATTTTGAGATATATCCATGATGGGGCATATTGCTATGGTTTATTTGTTTTGTTTTGTTTTGTTTTATTTATTTTTTATTTTATTTTGTTTTATTTGGTTTTCTTTTGTACAAATACACAATGCATTTTTTTTAAATCATCTGGGTTAGTTAGTTGTGAGCTTGTGTAGTTATAAACAATACTTCTACAAATGTGTGTATTCATGCCTGCTGGTACACATTAGCACGAATTTCTTAAGAGTTTATACCTAACTGAAATTAGTGAATTACTGAATATGTATTGTTTTCCAAGGAAATGTCAAGCTGTTTTCCAAATTGGTTTTATCAGTTTATACTTATCCTATAAAGCTATGGATACTCCTATTGTTGTACATTCTAATCAATAAATTATGTTGATTCTAATATCAAAAATCTAATCAATTAAATTTTACTGTCATAGTGGATATAAAATGTTATTGTCATAATCATGTGTAGTCTTCTGATTATTACCAAAGTTGTTCATTTTCTCCATACGTTTATATGGGTTATTTGTACTTCCTCTTCTCTGAGATGTTTATTAAATCCAGTTGAATTCTTGTTCTATTTTGGGTACTATAATTTTATAGGTACATGTGTTACAAATACATTTCTCAAGTTTGTGACTTATCTTTGTGGTATCTATGGATGAACAGACATCTCTAGTTTTACTTTAGTAAGTTACTAATATTTTTAAAAAGGTTTATACCTTTTCTTGTTTAGGAATGCCATTTTTACCCCAAAGTCTCAAATATATTCTCCAAATTTTTTTTCCTAAAGATTTTTGGTTTAATCTTTTATACTTAGGTTTTCAGTATGCCTGGGATTGATTTTGATGTGCAGTAGGAAGGAAGCGGCCTAATTTTAGTAGTCTACCTCTATCATATGGCAGGTCCATCATATATCCAGTTTTTACATGTCTGAATTTGTTTCTGAGCACACCATTTTTTTTTCCATCACTCAATTCTGCAGTAGTACTAATATTATACTATTTTAAATTACTTTAGATTTATAACAAATCTTGATATATGCTCTTAAACAGAATAGAATTTTTTTAACAGAAGGTGGTCTGATACCAAAGTTTTACATTATTAGGTCTAGTATAGATTTTTAAAAATTGTTGGAGTGGATGGGGGGTGGGAGGGATGGGGTGGCTGGGTAATGGTAAAAAATAATAAAAAAAGAAAAAACTGGTGACAATGTATATTCTTAAATTTTGAGTATAATATTCTTTATATGTCTATTGGATCAAACTTTATATTTCGTGGACTCAAATTTCCTTTATTTTTCAGATTTGTGTTGACTTAGTTACTGAGAAGTTTACTAGACTTTTCCACCTGAGGGTGAATTTGTCTGGTGCTTCCTTTTTTGTTATTCTTTGCTTTATGTATTTTCTGTGGTTCTGTCATTAAGTACATACAAATATATGAATTTATATTCAGTATTTAATTATGGGGCTTCTGTTTGTCCTTTTTATTCTTCTATTTTTATCTTCCAGTTTTAGCAAAATGACTACCAGTAATGGATTTTTTTTTATTTAAAAAAACTGTGATGAGAGTTGAAGCCAAACTGAAATGATTGGGAAGTAAGTGATAGAGAGATAGGTAAAACAAGAACAAAAACCAAATAAAAAGGACATGAGTATAGAAAGTGTTTCCTGAATTAATTATTATGTAAGGAAGATGAAAATAACTGGAGGAAGATGTGGGAATCAAGGGAATACTTTTAAATTCTGAGATGTGAGAAACTCTTAAGCATGTATAAATACCATGAGTAATATGACGGAGATTCAGGAGTTGAATATATGCAATTAGTAATTAGTTGAATATATGCAATTATTTGATAGTGTAAAGCTCCTGATTTGGTAGACTGGTGGAGGATTCTGAAGAAGGATGAAGTAATTGCTCTGTCTTTTTTCCATTTACTGGGTTCTCCACAAATTGAGAACAGAAGTTCTAGCAGAGGCAGGAAATGTAATAAGGGCTGTAGATTTGTGGTGGACTGTTAAGCGAGATCTCACTTCATGGCATCTACTTCATCTTGTAAGAGACAGTTGGCTTAGAATGACAGTGTTGGTGATGTGATGGGCTGGAGATTTGGGAGCATTTGGCAGTTATTATCACAATGTTATTGGCAGGACTTTGGTGGTAAGAACTGATTTCCAATTTAATTTTCTAGCTTTGTGTGTGTTTATGAACACATACTATATAAGTCTCTCTATCTGAACTTATGCTTTTAAAGAAATATTTCAAATAACTATAATATTTTGGTCTTTTTCTAGGCACTGGTTATATAACTTTGATATTCTCAAAGGGAGCAAGGTGGTTCTAGGTTATAAAACCATCAATTAGAAAGGGATTGTATCTTCCATTTCTCTGGCATCTCCTCCTGGGGTTTATTTTCATGTTCACCATGACATAGAAACTATAAATATTGAGTAACTGGGTCATGAAAGCATAACATGCACTCATTTTCTTTACTCTCTCCCTTTTATTTTTCTTCCTAACTTTTGTAATCAAAATTCATGAACTCAAAATGCACATATTTAGTTTCAAGGGCTGTAAACTGCTTTGGGTTTAAAATGATAGGTGATTGATTGCCCTTGTGTGGAAGGTAGTTACTGGAATAGGGAGAAAGGTTGAGAATTATGGGTGACTAGCAATATTCCTTTACTTAACCTGAATGCTAGTTACATGGGTGTGTTCACTTTGTGAAAATTCAATGAACAGTAAGCCCATGTTTTGTGCACTTTTTAAGTTATATACACACAAAAATACAGACAAGAGGCAGCTAGCAGTACATAGTATACACTGTGTATGTGGCTATATAGGGGATATACAAGTAATATATAAATAAATAAAGTCAATGTTATAGTAGAGATGTATAGGATGTCATTAGATTTCTCTATTGAAACTGTTACCTTAAATGTCTACAATAATCTCCTGTTAATCAAATGCAGTGGCATACTTTAAAGACATACTGTCTATAAGCTTTCTGACCATCATTAGCTTCAAGTGCTGTGTTCTCTTGGATCTTGAACTCTGCTCTTCTGTGTTCATATCCTGCCCATTCTATCTTCTTTTTTTAGTTTTTAATTCATAAAGTACCCATTATTTCTTACATTTTTAGCTGTCATTGCTGACTCCTAGTGTCATCTTTCTTGTCTTATTCTCTTCAGCCTGCTTCAGATCAAAATTTAAAGCTTTCAACTGACCATATCTATTCTTTTTTTAAAAATTAACATATACAAGGGGCGTTAGAGAGGAGTAGGGAATTTGGGTAAATTGGAAGGGGAGGTGAACCATGAGAGACTATGGACTCTGAAAAACAGTCTGAGGGGTTTGAAGTGGCGGGGGGGTGGGAGGTTGGGGTACCAGGTGGTGGGTATTATAGAGGGCACGGCTTGCATGGAGCACTGGGTGTGGTGGAAAAATAATGAATAATGTTTTTCTGAAAATAAATAAATTGGAAAAAAAAAGTTAAATAATAAAAAAATAAATAAATAAATAAAAATTAACATATAATGTATTATTTGCTTCAGGAGTACAGGTCTGTGAATCATCAGTCTTACACAATTCACAGCACTCACCATAGCACATACACTCCCCAATGTCCATAACCCAGCCACCGTATCCTCCCCCCTGCCCAGCAACCTTCGGTTTGTTTACTGAGATTAAGAGTCTCTTACAGTTTGTCTCCCTCCCTAGTCCCATCTTGTTTCAGTTTTTCCCTCCCTACTGCCCACTTCCCCCTGGGCCTCTCAAATTTCTCATATCATGGAGATAATATGATAATTATCTTTCTCTGATTGACTTATTTCAGTTAACATAATACCCTCTAGTTCCATCCACGTCATCACAAATGGCAAGATTTTGGGGTTTTTTGATGACTGCATAGTAGCATAGTATTCCATTGTGTGTGTGTGTGTGTGTGTGTGTAATTACATAGTATTACATAATACTATGTATATAAATTATGTAAATACATAGTATTACATAAATTATATAAATGCATATGTATTATATAAATACATAGTATTCCATTGTGTCTGTGTGTCTATTATTTATATATATGTGTGTCTATATATATGTGTGTGTGTGTGTATATATATATTACATCTTCTTTATCCATTCATCTGTTGATGGACATCTAGGTTTTTTCCATAGTGTGGCTATTGTGGACATTGCTGCTATAAAGGTTCGGGTGCACATGCCCCTTCAGGTAACTACATTCGTATTTTTAGGGCAAATACCTAGATTGCTGGGTCATACAATAACTCTATTTCTAACTTTTTGAGGACTCTACAAAAAAAAAAATCTACAAAATGACAAAATGACTGTTTTCCAGAGTGGCTGCACCAGCTTGCATTCCCAACATCAGTGTAGGAGGGTTCCCCTTTCTCTGCATCCTTGCCAACATCTGTCATTTCCTGACTTGTTAATTTTAGCCATTTTGACTGGTGTGAGCTGATATCTCATTGTGGTTTTGATTTGTATTTCCCTGATGCCAAGTGATGTTGAACACTTTTTCATGTATCTGTTGGCCATTTGGATGTGTTCTTTGCAGAAATATCTGTTCATGTCTTCCGCCCATTTCTTGATTGGATTATTTGTTCTTTGGGTGTTGAGTTTGATAAGTTCTTTATAGATTTTGGATACTAGCCCATTATCTGATATGTCATTTGCAAATATCTTCTCCCATTCTGTCAGTTGTCTTTTGGTTTTGTTGACTGTTTCCTTTGCTGTGCAAAAGCTTTTGATCTTGATGAAGTCCCAATAGCTCATTTTTGCCCTTGCTTCCCTTGCCTTTTTTGATGTTTCTAGGAAGAAGTTGCTATGACTGAGGTCAAAGAGGTTGCTGCCAGTGCTGTCCTCAATGGTTTTGATGGATTCCTGTCTCACATCGAAGTCTTTCACCCATTTTGAGTCTATTTTGTGTGTGTGGCATAAGGAAGTGATCCAGTTTCTGCCACTTCTGCACGCGGCTGTCGAATTTTCCCAACACCATTTGTTGAAGAGACTCTTTTTTTCATTGAACATTTGTTCCTGCTTTGTTGAAGATTAATAGAACCATAGATTTGAGGGTCTTTTTCTGGGCTCTCTATTCTGTTCCATATATCTCATTGTCTTACTCTTCCTTCTTCTTGTACCTTTGTGTAAAAACCCTTATCAGTCTGTCAGTTTCTGCTATCATGTGAGGTTTGTGCCTTTCTTTTGCAAAGAGTGATATTTTTTAGTAAGCGCTCAGAAAATGTTAATTTTTCATGAAAGTCTTGCCATCAGCAAATTCTCACTGCATTGTTTAATAGCTAATTTTAGGACTCCAAATATTAGTGACAGTAAATGATTGTAAGTGGTAATAAGTACCATTATGAAACTTTTAGACTTGAAGACAGTAAAAAGGTTGGAAACTTTGGATTTTTTTTTGACAAAGTGACACCATATTTGTTTTGCCATTTGAGGTCTATAGGTATTTGAATTTAGTGTTTTTCTATTTATAGCTTTTAATAACATTGTGCATAGACATTCTATTTTTCATTCTGAGTACATCTTGACTTCTCAGAAAATTATAAACTGGTATATGAATATTGCAGCTATCTCTAGCTTTCAAGGTGAGAAGTTAGCATTTGTTGAAAATGTTGATTACTTTTGATGATTTTATGAAAAAATAAGATTCTACAGCATTATCTGATAGTTGCTTATTATAGTTCCTTATGCATTTGAACCAAAATGAAGATATTTTATGGAGGGAACATAAAAACAAGAGAACACCTTTATTCTTGGGGACAAGAATAAAGGACATTACAGAGAAAATATATTCATGTTTTCAAGGTCTCTATCATTGCTTTTTAAAATAATGTAAATCTTAAATACAGAGACAATTATTTCTTAGGATCACAAGGAGAAAATAGTGTTAAAGTTTATTTTATATTTGGTCATCACAATATAGTTATCATTACCTGGACTTTTTATACAATACTATACAATTATGATGAAACAAAAGCTTAAATATTTTACCAGAAATATAAATTAAACAATTTTTAGAAAAATATCTACAAAATGACAATAAAATTGAGATCAAGTTTATGAAATATTTATTGGTATTCATGATATTTGAATAAGAGGTCTCACATTCCAGTTAAAATATCCTATTTTGGGGAAGCCGGGGTGGCTCAGTTGCTTAAGTGCCCAACTCTTGATTTCAGCTGGGGTCATGATCTCAGGATCATAGGATTGAGTCCCACATCAGCTCCACACTCATCGCAGACTCTGCTTAAGGTTCTTTCTTCCCTTTCCTCCATGGTCTCTGTCTCTCAAATAAATAAATAAATAAATAAATAAATACAATCCTTTAAAAGTACCGTATTTTTATATGCCATAAATAGATCAAATATATCTCTGATCTTCAGAGAAGAAATAAAGCTTTAAAAAAAGAGAGAAAAGTATGTATTAGTAACAATGGCCTATACAAAAGATCCATAACATTTTACAGACAACAGTTCAGGTTAAATCTGAAAGTAGCCAGACATATCTTCATTAGAGTGGGGCTGATAATTGGAAGTAGGAAGTGTTAGCCAATGGCAGATATAGGAACAGAGAGGAATTCTAACGTTTTGGTTGAAGATTCATTCCTGGAGTGTGTGGTCCCAGTCCAGGTGTTTGTTCAGTATCAGGAATGATACAGAAATGCTAAGAGATAGCTGGGCAGAAAGGCAAGTGATGAAACACATTCCAGAAGTAGTCAGTATTAAGTGATATAGATGGATTGTTGCTTGCCTGCAGACTATTCTTTTTGCTGCCGTAATTGAATTTAGGAGTTGTACTTAGTTTTGAAAATTTTTGCAAATGGTAAGACAAGGCAAGACAGGATGCTAGGATGGGAAGAAGTAGAAAACTGGACAGATATTTAAGATAAGGGTTTTGGGGCAATAATATGAAAACTGAATTATTAGATCTCAGATGTATTCCTATACTGGGAGACTAAAATAGAACTGGAAACATCAGTTGATTTGATGATGAATCATCTACTAAATTTTCTCTTTTAAAGACAGACTAAATCCAAAACCTGGGGAATGGCTGAGTGGAGATCAAGTGTCTCCAGCTGTGGATAGAGGAAACGTGTAGGTTCAGGGTAACTGAAAGGGTTCTCATAAAACTTTTTTTTAATATACTTTCCATGTTTAAACTTTACATGGAAACATTAGAAGAGAAAAATAAACCAAACCAACATCATGGAATAAACTTAACCTCACTATGTACTTTGAAAGAGATCTGAGACCATTACACAATTTTATTCTCACCTGATTAACTTAAATGATTTGCTTAATAGAAATGATTTATTTCCTTTAAAAATGACCAGCTCTCTGCTAGGTCATTTCTGGTGCTTTAGAATATCTGTTTATTATGTAATGAGGACTAAAATGATGCAGGGAACAATAGTGGAATGAAATAGCATGATCAGGTAATTTTTCTGTCATATATCTATGTATAGGGCACTAGTACCTGAACTGGTTTTGGTATTGAGATTATTGTATTTATAAGGTAGCATGTATACACAGTCATACACACACACACACACACACACACACTCACACGCACGACTCACTCACACACACAGGCAATAGTGGCTTATGAAATGAAATAATAGCTTTTTCCTTAAGAGTAGCAGCTCCATTTATTCTGCTTGAGGGGGTGGTGAATTCAGTATTCTGGGAAATAAGTTCATTAGGTTGGTGCTGTTTAATTATTTTTAAATGACAAATACATTCTATGAGTCTAGGAAACAAAAATAGAAAGTTATATCAAGTGCAACAGAAGAAGGTAACAGAAAAGTATTTCAGAGGTCAACAGATATTACGAATATAATTTTCAAGAGGAAATGATTAGGATGAATGTGTAATAAATTTTTAAGGCCCCCTTTTCCACAGTAGACACCCTAAAATTACCTATGGAGCCTCATTCTAATGAGTCAAAAGTAAGTGTTTGGCAGTGAGAAAAAATGCCTTGTGCTGGGAGACTTTCTGATAAACTCCCTTTCCAAGATTTGTTATTGTATCTCCTGATTCAGCCTGTACAGCACAAATGAAAAGAAGCAGCTATATTAGTGCTGTCACCCTGAAAGGTGAATGGTCTGCCATTTCCAATATTGTAGCCACTAACTTATGTAGTTGGGTGCCAAGATCCCTGGGCATTGTCACTCAATGATAAGATTATGTACTGCCATAGAGAGACTCATAATAATGGCGCAGGGTAATCTCTTCAAGATTAGGTTTCTGTCAAGACCATAATTCTTATAAAATTGTTCTGAAGAATTATAGTCCACTAAGTTCTAGATAAAGTAATAATTAATTATAGTCAGTAGAGTAGAAAAGTGAAAGCATTATTGCTGAATACACTCAAAAGCGGAAGTTGTTTAATTAGGTGACAGTAGAAGAAATCATGTTTGGAATTTTAATGAGAACCACAATTGAAAACTTTTGGCCTTTAGCCAAACCAGGTAAAGGCAAAACTTGGAGTGATTTTTTGAGATGAATGCCGATGAATTTAGTAATGAGGTAGAAGAAATTAAAAGGGGAAAAAATGACTCTTGTATTTTTAAATGAGATTGTCTGTGTTCTTTTTTCTTTCATTTTTCTTTATTTTGGGTCAGCAACATAAAAGGCACCTCAATAATTGTATTGATTCTGTAAGTACAGGACAAGCTAAGAGTTATGCTTAGAGCTAGATTCCTTGATCATTTCACCAGACACTAGAGAGGTATAAATATCTTAGGTTATGGTGTTGAGAAATTACCCTCCCCTTGATCAGTGGCTTTAATATAACATCTTTTTCCCCTTATTTGTGCATGACCACCATACAGTTAGGTAATTTTTCAAGCATGCTTTCCTCCATACTCAGTGACTGAGGCTACTTCCTTGTTTTGGCTCCACTATCTCATATAAGGCCAGGTGGGTATATCACTTGGAAATGACATGTATCACGTGTCCACACCTCATGTCTTGTGGGAAGAGAAAGACTACTTTTGTTATCTGAAAGTAGAGATGGGAACTGGGTATTATGGTTTTAGAGCTCACAAGAGGCATTCATTAGAGAGTGTTAGTGATTTTCTTAGAGAGATACCTACTGCTCATGTTGGCCACTTAAAACACCTTCATGGAAAAAAGAAGACAACCCCCAAATGTTCCATTATTACTACAGATATATATGTAGGATAAATAACTCTGACATCCCAGAGGATAGACTATAAACTACTTATTTTCAAGAGTCTGGAATCAGAGTTCATAGTAAATTATAGAAAGTTATCACAAAGATTTTTCACTATCTTGGATATAGAAAAGTAAGTAAGTGATTATTACAATGTAAACAACTCTTAATCCATTATTGTTTCAGATACTGCATAAATTTAGACAAGTTTGTGCTAAAGTAACAAGCAACACCCAAATTCTCAAGAATTTAAGGCAGTAGTTTATTCCTAAGATACATAGCTAGAAAAAATTAAAGATATACAATTTGGGAAGGAAAAAAAGTAAACATTTTTGAAACATAAGATTTGTGGCGTTGTGACTTTATTAATATTTGTTAAGTAGAGCTCTTGGGTGTCAGATGATTTAACAAAGGACCACGAGGGAATTGGAATAGAGAAGTTCATTACCTGAATTCTTAGAGGAGCCACATGGCAGGTGTTGAGGGGACACATGGGGTTGTCAGGCAAGCTGCAGGCAGAACTGCAGGACTTGGGGAACATGCTTATTAGGGTCTATTGGGGGAGTGCTTTGGTGTTTCTGGGCTGAGACTGGATTGATACCTTCAGAAAGATCAGGGTTTGGGTAAGCTCCATGGGGGGATATATCTAAAGTAACCATAACAGAAGATGCTGAGAGGCAGGGACACTGTTTATCACAAGGGCTGTTGGGGAAGCCCCATCAAGAACTTATATTTACTTGAGACTCTGTGGGTTACTATCTAGGCCTGCACTGGCATGAGGGGCTAATGTTAGTAAGGCTCCAGCAGGCCACTTGGCCAAACAAGTGGAAGTTGAGGCAGCAATACCATGGAGCAGCCTAGCTGAACTCTTGACACATGCTTCATTTTGGCCTTTCTCATTCTAGTTACTGATCATAACATTTTTTTGTTTTCCTTGGTAAAAATAATTTGTAAATCCAAAATATAGGTATAACAGCTTAAGCATCCTAGATTCGTTTAGAATTAGTTATTTGTATACTCAACAAATTCTAAAGCTTTATTGCCAATTAACATTTTTTATTCATGTGTTCTTTCCTTTTAATAAGCATTAGGCTTTAAATGGTGATCATTGCAGCATGAATAGAAGTAGTTATTTTCTGAGAAAATGGTTATGATGCAGATATTGACTTTTGTTGCAGTGAACAGTGAGATTTATTGACCTGGAAGATAAGGTCAATATTTGCCTTGAGGGACAATAAATCTAGATGTTCAACCAAATATAAAGTCAATATTTGTATTAATACCTATATTTTGAATACCTATCCAAAAATCTCTAGAAATTTCTCTCTAGTTGAACTTCTTGATCCTTGAAAAATGTAATTCTGAATAGGCTCTGTAAAGCTATCTTGGTTTGAAACGAAGACCAAAATAAATATCAGTGAAGACTTCAGAAGTAGATTGCAGGAATTTTGCAGCATTTTGTAGCAGTTCTTTTTCAAAAGAGTGGCATTTTCTTTGAAATGTGTAAACTTAAAAAATATATATGTATGTATATATACATACATATATATGTGATTCGTTAAAACGTGTAATTTGCTTAGTTAACAGCATTGCACTAATGTACCTTTTAACAGTTAAAAGACATGCATAACAGACCTAAAACTGTCAAGTACATACATGTGCATACCTGATCTCCTAGATCCTAAGTGCCACATTCTTTTGTCCCTTTAGACTTTTCAGGCATTTCTTTGCAAATAGATCACTGGCTTTTTTAAAGTACAGTGCTCGTATGTTATTACATTTTTCCCCCTTAGGCACAGCCATTTTATTAGGACAGTTGCTTGATTGATCAGAGTGCTCCTTCCATTAAGAGATACTTGATATATATAGACTGCATAGTATTGATTTCAGAGACAAACTTTATAGAAAGGACTTGCAGTCATCAAAACGAAACTAAGTACCTTCCACCAAATATTCCTCCCTGTCAACTTTCTGACAGTGGTTTGTCTGCCTTCTGAATCACATGGCTAATCATTACAGAGCTCATTGACTTTTCTGTTTTAATCTTGTAATTCATAATGAATGTCTGAGCCCATGCATTTAACTTTGTCCTCCTCCTCAGTCATTGAAATAGCTGTTATTTTAATAGAAAAAAATTTTTAAAGTTCTAGAATTGGAAACTAGTGTTAGAAACTAGGCAAGAAACTCAAAGGAACAAGAACTGATGATGAAAGCTATGGACAGTTAATATGAGCAAATGTTCATGGTGCAAAGGAATAACCTATTTTTCTCATCTGTTTCCCATCCTATACTCCTAAAAGACTATTTCAACTTCTTGTCCCTCTGATCTCCATCATATCCTGTTTTCTCCTCACTATCTGCTGATGGTTGCTTCTTTTTCTTTGCTGTGAACAAAGAATCAATTAGAAGAGAATTCCTACTTCAAGCATAGTGATTATTCTGATTCCATGTCTATTTACTTTGCCTTCCTTTTTATGGATGTCCCATCTATTATCCTATCTAAAGTCACCTTTCCAATTAGGCTCATCTGGAAGTCTGGAATTTAAAGGGAAAGACTAGCATTGAAACATAAATTTTGGAGTTGTGATCATATAGATGGTATTAAAATAATAATGTATTAATAAAGTGACAGTTAATACTTATATCGGGATTTTAATATGCCAGATACTTTTCTAAGCACTTTATATAAACCCAGTACTGATAATAGCCTGAGGAGATAGATTCCATTTTTTATGGTCATTTTGCAATGACAAGCCTAGACATGAACATTAAAGGAGGATAATATAAAAAAAGACAAGCTATCCAAGGACTAAGATTTGGTACACTACTCCACAGAGGTCAGGGAGATCAAAAGGAACAAGGAAAAGAGATGAGGAGGGTTTGTTTTCTACCAAAGCAAGTTTGGTAGGAAGAAAAACTGCACAGAGGGTGTCATCTGGTAGCCAACTGAAGAAGCATTTTAATGTTGAATATTGTGTAAATACTGAAACTGAGAGTAGAGCCTTGTAAATTGATGATTGGAAATACTGAAGAAATCCGCTTAGATGGAGTGATCAAATTGAATGACAAATTGAAGTAGGTTCAAAAGAGAATGGAAGGTGGAAAATTAGAGATTTAACTGTCTCGCTTGGACTACCATAAAAAAATATCATGGACTTGGTGGCTTCAACCACAGAAATACATTTTCTTACAATTTTGGAGGCTAGGAGTCCCAGATCAAGTTTCCAGACAAGTGGATTTTTGGTGAGAACTCTTTCTTATTTGTAGATGGCCATCTTGCTATGTCCTCATGGTTTTTCCTCGGTGTGCAGGGAGGGTGTGGGGAAGAAAGAGAGCTCTAGTGTCTCTTCTTGTGAGGGCACCGATAGCATTGGATCAAGGCCACACTTTTATAACCCATTTAACCTTAATTACCACTTAAAGGCCCTATTTCCAAATATAATCACATTGGGGCTTATGGCTTTAAAATAGAAACTTTGAGCATATACAATTCAGTCCATACAAACAAGTACAGAAAACTGTGTATCATGTTGGCAACTCTTAGGTAGAGAATACATTATGGGGGACAAAAGTTAATGCAGGATTGAGGTTATTACATTGAGATATTGTGGTATGGAGTTGAGCATTAGTACCAGAAGTGGAGTCTGAATTTATTAAGAATACATTCTGGAAAAACAAAAACACTTAAAGACTAGGTGTAATGTAGGAAGTAGCAGTTTATACTTCAAAGATGGCCACAACATTAAATCCCATCTGACATGTTCTTTTGCAATGTGATCTTGCCATTTCTCTGTCGAGAACTAGAGTCTATTCTTTATTGTCCTACATATGGGTTTTTCCCTGTGGTTGCCTCTATTTAGGGAATATGGTAGAAACTATGTGGTGGCAGTTCTAGGCATAGCCCATGAGTAGCTTGGCAACTTTGTTTTCCTGCTTCATGGAACCCAGCTACCATATGAGACCATGATTTTATGAGAAGACCAAGCTACTGTGTGAATAAGCCCTGGAGGATGAAAAATCACAGGACCAGGAGTAGAGTGGGTGGGGGTGTGAGTAAGAGAGAGAGCAAAAAGCACCAAGGCATCGAACATGTATATAAAGAAGCCAATTTGGGTATTCAGAATTGTTGTCTTTAAGGTGACTTAGTCTCAGCTGCTGTCAGGCTGTAATCACATAAAGGACCCCAGGTGCATTTTGCCCAGCTCAGTCTAGTTAACCTACAAAACACTGAGAAATGAATTGTTTTCAAGTGACTTGCCATGCATTCATAATTGAAATTGAGGGGGATGGTAAAGTAAAATCCAAGAAAAATCTCTGTTTGGGATTGAATAACTGAGTGAATAGGGATGCTCACAACCAAGAGAGTAAAAATTGTGAGACCCGAGGATGAAAATCTGTTCTATTTTGACCACTTTAAGGCTGAAATCACTGTTAGATACTGTATGGAGATGTCAAGTATGTGAATGATTATACAGACAGAACTGAAGATGTAACATTAGGGATTATTTATTTACTTAAAGCCATATGGCTGTATGACATCCTCTAGGAATAGTGGTGTACAGACAGTATGAACTGGTTCAGGAAAGAGAACTAGACTGTCATTTAAAGGTGGAAAAGTAGAAACCATTAGGAAAATTAAGAAGGTACATTCAGGAGCACCTAGGTGGCTCAGTGGGTTAAAGCCTCTGCCTTTGGCTTAGGTCATGATCTCAGAGTCCTGGGATTGAGCCCCACATCAGGCTCTCTGCTCAGCAGGGAGTCTGCTTCTCTTCCTCTCTTTTTGCCTGCCTCTCTGCCTACTTGTGATCTCTGTCTGTCAAATAAATAAATAAATAAAATCTTTAAAAAAGAAATGAAGGTACATTCAGTGAGATGGGAAGATAGAATGCATCATTCAGAAAACCAATAGAAGAAAGTGTTTTAAGAAGGAAGATATGGTAAACTATGTCAAAATTTTCTGAAACATTGAGTGAGAAAATAACCATGCTTATTGGATTGATCAACATGGACATTATTGATAACCATTGCTTCCCATCCCTGCAATCTCTACTCAAATCATGAGAATCTCAGTATCTCATATCAAGAGCAGCTCGAACCATCTTCCATTCTCCAATCTCATTACTTCCAAACTATTTTTTTTTTCAAAATTCCTTTTCATCATTTCACACTACTGGTATAAAATCTCTCACTTTCATGCAAGATAAGGTTTATCTTGATTACTAAGTAACACCAAAATATGTTTATCTATCACCTTTACCTACTAAACCAAGGGCACACATCTCTAGTCATGGTAGTATTGTCCTTTTCCTCTTCCCAAATCCTAACTGTTCCTTCTCTCTCTCCCTCTCTCTCAAGTACCTATGTCTTCTTTTGCTCTATTCAAATCCTTCAATATCTAGGCAAAATTTAGTCTTGTATGGTGCTTTTTACATTTCTCTAGAGCAATGACTTTTAAAATGTAGTTTGAGATCTGTAAGTGGGCTATGAAATCAATTTTGCATGTCCTACCATTGTTTAAATAATCGACTAGAACAAAAGAAAAGAGTGGGATAGGAAAGAAAAAATCTTTTAGTGAAGATTTGTATGGCTTCATGAAACATTTTCAGGTTGTTGGTGTTTCTGTGACTTTGTGTGTGTGTGTGTGTGTGTGTGTGTGTGTCTTTTTGTATGTATGTGTTACACATATATGATCAGCATATAAAATGTTTTTATTGTGGGTCACATGAAAAAATTTAAAAGCTACTTCTCTAGTGGATGCAACTCTCCTAAACTAATATCCTATTGGTCTCTTTTTATCCATCTCATTTAAGACTTTACAGTGTGCTGAGGTTTTGTGTTACTTAATTTATGTGCATGTATTTCTAGAGGATAGTCACTCAGCTGTCCATTGATTTCTCACTGAAAAATATTTATTTTTTAAATAAATAACAGGTATTTTTTTCCTGTTAAGAGTCATTCTTGTGCTTTTCCCTGGATTTAGAATAGGTTTACTAGACCCTTCTTCATGAAGCTTACATATAAAAAGACAGTAATAAAGCCATGAGACAAAGAAATATTGACAAAAATATAGTGATATTAAATGAAGAAAACACATAGGAGACTTTAAAACATATAACAAGGGGAATTAACTTGGGCTTACCTATAAAAGTTGTATTGGAACAGACATCTGAGGAATAATTACAGCCATGTAGACAAAAGAAGTGAGCTGGGAAAGAGTATTCCAAAAAGAAATAAATTATTTAAGAGCCTAAAATAGAGAGGAGCATCGCATAGCTAATTAGAGGAACTGAGAGAAAGGCCCTTTGGCTGGAGCAAAATAAGTGAGGGAAGAAAAATTGAAGATGAGGCTAAAAAAGAAGACGAGGGGGAAATCATTCATCTATGATATCCTTGTAGGTTGTGTAGGGTTTTTTCGCTTTATCCTAAAAGCAACGAGAAACCTGTAAAGCATTTTAATCTGGACAAATAATATAATCAATTTTGCCTTTTTTGAAACTCTCTGTGGAGAATGGGTTCAAAGAGTACTTGAGTGTTTGTGGACACCTAAAATGGGAAACCAATGTCCTTGTCCATCTAGAGATGGTCATGAGTTTGGTTAAGATGTGGATAGTGGAATGGAGAAAAGTGGATGGATTGGAGGGATATTTAGGAAACAAAATTTATGTGATTTTGTGGTTGATTGGAAATGGAAGGTGAATGAGAGGGGTATGTCAAAAGGTGATTACCTAGATTTTGGCCGGAAGAGTTGGTGTACTAAGAGGAAATGAGCATGAGTTCAATTTTGGATTTGTAGAGTTTGAGATTGATTTGGAACTTTGAGGTGTTGGTGACAGTCTGATAAATGGGTTGATACTCAGGGAATAGTTCTGGCCTGGGGACAAAAATATGTGGATTAGAACAACCAAAAAGAATCAAATGAGAAGAGAAGATAAAGATATAGTTTTGAAAAATTCAAACTTTTAAAGGGTGATTTTAAGAAGATGAGGTAGTAAAAGAAATTGAAAAATGTGGAAAGAAAGGAGAAAAAAAGTCTTCCATTGACTTAATAACATGGAGGTCAATGGACTTAGATGTATTTTGATCATATAATGACAGATGAGGCATTGAATGCATTGGAAGAGTAAATGGAATGTAAGAAAATAGAAACAGAAAGTATGAATAACTATTTAAGAAAGCCCAGAACATTGCTTTTGGGGAGTAGGGAACATGTGCATATTGCAGATGCTCAATAAATATTTGTCACATGGACAAATGAACAACAATGTTCTTTTTGCACAATTTTCTTCAAATGGTTGATATACTACTAGAAGAAAGAATCAACATTGAATTCTTGAAATTTATTAGGCATTTTATTTAATCCATCTTAATCCATCCTCTAAGGTAGGTGATATTGTTCTAATTTTTCATATGAGAAATCTGAGATTCAGAGAAGCTATGTACTTGGTGAAGTACATACATCTACAAAGCTGAGAAGTTGCAGAGCAGGAATATTAATCAAGTTTTTGTCGTAGAATCTGTTCTCTCCAAGAAAATGACAACTTATTTGATCATAAAAGTCTGTTTTTCCATAGCCAGAGGAAGTCTTAGGAATATACTCCTTGGACTTAACCTTCTCTGGCCTAAAAAGTTATGTATGGAGGTCAGCTTTAGATAAGTTTCTCAATCATGGCTCAACATTAATTTACCTGGATGCCTGAACCCCACCTTGGGAATTTCTGGGATTGGACCAGGGAATCACTATTTTGTTACAAGTGTCCCAGATTATTCTAATTCTAATGTGCCATCAGAATTGGGAAAATTTGCTTTAGATTCTCATGAAATTACCAATTATAAAGGCCTACAGCCTAAATTATAAACAAGTTTATTATGATTTGTTACCAGTTTTGACTCTGAGTAAGTGTCTTTCTTTAGGAAGTAGTAGAACACACATCAGCTGGACACAAACAACTGAACATATCAGGGAGTGCTAAGAATGAGGATGATGTGAAAGGCTTCCTTAACCTTGATGCCTCCTTTATGGATCATCTTGGTACAGTAAGAGCATGAAGAGCATCTTCTGGCCCTGTTAGTGTGGTCCATATTCAGGATCTGCTGATAGCGATGCTCCTCCCCTGAGGTAAAGAGAAAAGACCCAATCCTAAGAGGAATATAGGATGCTGAGCTGAGGACTTACTGTGTTTTGGTTTATTTGTTTATTTGGGTTTTTATTTTTTAATTTTTTAAAATTTTTTGCCATTAGTACGTGCAAACTCTTAGAAGGGCAAGAATGTGAACATCCCTTTTGGATAGTGATGTTCATTTCTTCTCCTCATTACCTGAAGAAGGATAAAAGTTGGAAGTAAAATTCTTTTGTTCTGTCTTACCTGAAAGTGTATGTATTTGTATTTTCCTCATTGTTAGGCAAAAGTGAAAGTAATCTAAAATAAACCCCAGCACCAAGGAGGGAAATATTTTCAGTCTTAGTTCAGAATTCATTTGCCATGAAGGAAAAATTCTCATAGGGTTATGTAGGCGAGATTAAAGATTTTCCATTTTCAGTTGCCATTCTCTCTTATACTGCTGTGCTCTGCAGTGGCTGCTCTGGGACTAGAAGCTACAAAGTTTTGCACTTTCAAAAGATGAAATATATCTGACATCATAACACAGCAACCATTGTTAAAAATGGTACCTTAAATAAATTGTCATCATTCTTCTTGCAATTTCAGTAGATTTGGGTTGTAACCCATGGTGAGCTTGGTAAGAAGATGGCACATACATAATTCACTTTTAATAGTACAGATACCTTTGATTTGATTCTTTCTTGCCATTATGCTCTTAATACATTGTGCATGCACCTTTTGAAGTAGCTCCTACTCTATTGTCAGAAGAATTCCTTCTATTCACTGGAACCAACTAAAAATAGTGCTTTTTTATTATTATATTAGCTTCCACTTATTGTAAATAATGGGCTAATGAACCATGTACTTGGGGATGGGAAACTTCAGAAAAGTCTCATTTCAAGGGTTTATATTTAATTCTTCACTATAAGAATTTCAGATTTTGAGCCCTACCACTAAACTTTACAATGGTTTAATGCATATGAAAAAACAGTAGCATTGTGTTTCAAAATCAGATTGGCAAAACCACATAAATAAAGAACACTTGCAGAGTATACATTCATACATACAGCTTAAAAATGAAATATAGTTAAACATTTTTTTTTTCAGGATGAGAACTGTTGGTGGTAAAATTAGCAAAGAATGAAGGACATAAAAATTTGTTTGGTCTTTGTGAATAGAAATATTTAGAACTCAATTCATACCATGTTTTTCTCTCTACTTTTCTCAGAATATAACAAAAAATGCTCGAGAAGAGAATTTCCTCTTACTTATGGCAATAAATCTTATTATGTACTATATATTCTGTATTATATATTTTTGTGAAGGAGTAGATAATATCCTATCAAGATGGAATTTTTTCCTCTAAACTTTTCATCTAGTATATAAATCCATGTATTGGCATTAAAATAATAATATGCCACATATTTCTTCTTAGAGACCAATTGTTTAAAACCTCAGAAATTTGGCAAAGTAGGAATTTCCAGACTTATTTTTGTTAGCTGTGGTTCTTAGAACCACTGATTGGGCAAAATACTTGGTAAGAAAGGAAAGAATTGTGCAAGAGTTTCTAGCTAGTGCTTTGTTTTCTCTCATGAGATACCACTACTGCTACATTGCTCCTGGATTTTGAAGGTGCCTCCCCTGGTGGCCTTGACTTCCTTGGCAGCCAGTCCTCAGCTGTTACTGCTGTTCTCCCAGCCATAGTGCTGGTGTTACTATGGCTGCTCCACAGTCCATCTTCCCTCTTGTGTTTTAAATGGATGGTATTTTTTGTTTTGTTTTGCTGCTGCTTTTTTCTGCTTAGCCTGCTTCAGAATCCTGACATCTAAGTTATTAAAGGTCTTTTGATTCCCATATAGTAGGCAGTCACTTTAATTTGAATCACTCTGTAATAAATTTAAATAAAATACTGAACAAAGTTTTATTTTAGTAATATTTCCCAGTTAAATTATCAAAAGAATTTTCTCCAATCTTGAAATTTGTCTAAGTGTTCCTGTTTATTGTATTTCTTCAATTCCAGGCAACTTCTTTAGGTTCAGATAGCCTTCATCAATTCATCTTAATTTGAAAGTCATAATCCTAGTGTCTTTACTTTCCCTCTGAAAGTATCCTTCATTATTTCTTCCATATGCTCTATAATCTGCACAACAAGTAACATTCTCTTGTCCTGTGCAACTTAGAATTCATGAAGTTGGGATCTATAGGGTATCATTTTTAGCTTCATCTATAATTACTAATATATTCAAGTTTCTAAGTATGAATAAGGAAGTATAAAATATAACAACTGCTCTTAAGGAGCAGCTTAGTGTTAAAGATATAAAACAGAAAATTAAGTAATGCATAGTTTACATTAATTGTCACATTCTGTGGATTTTCTAAAAAAAAATTATTTTATTTTTTCAGTATTCCATGATTCATTGTTTATGCACTACACCCAGTGCTCCATGCAATATGTGCCTTCCTTAATACCCACCACAGGGCTCACCCATCCCACCAACCCTCACCCCTTCCAAAACCCTCAGTTTGTTTCTTAGAGTCCACACTCTCTCATGGTTCATCTGCCCCTCTGATTTCCCCCAATTCACTTTTCCTTTCCTTCTTCTAATGTCCTCCATCTTATTCCTTTGCTCCACAAGTAAGTGAAATCATACGACAATTGACTTACTTTGCTCAACTTACTTTACTCAGCATAATCTTCTTCAGTCTCATCCATGCTGATACAAAAGTTGGGTATTCATCCTTTCTGATGGAGGCGTAATATTCCATTGTATATATGGACCATATCTTCTTTATCCATTCGTCTATTGAAGAGCAGCTTGGCCCTTTCCACAGTTTGGTGATTGTGGCCATTGCTGCTATGAACACTGGGTTACAGATGGCCCTTCTTTTCACTACATCTATATCTTTGGGGTAAATACCCAGTAGTGCAATTGCAGGGTCATAGGATAGCTTTATTTTTAATTTCTTAAGGAATCTCCACACTGTTTTCCCAAGTGGCTGCACCAACTTACATTGCCACCAGTAGGGTAAGAGCGTTCGCCTTTCTTCACATCCTCTCCTCACCAACACTTGTTGTTTACTGTCCTGTTGATTAGGCCATTCTAACTGGTGTAAGGTGGTATCTCAATGTGTTTTTTTTTTCCAATTTATTTATTTTAAGAAAAACAGTATTCATTATTTTTTCACCACACCCAGTGCTCCATGCACTGTGCCCTCTATAATACCCACCACCTGGTACCCCAACCTCCCACCCCCCCGCCACTTCAAACCCCTCAGATTGTTTTTCAGAGTCCATAGTCTCTCATGGTTCACCTCCCCTTCCAATTTACCCAAAAGCACATACCCTCCCCAATGTCCATAACCCTACCCCCCTTCTCCCAACCCCCCTCCCCCCAGCAACCCACAGTTTGTTTCATGAGATTAAGAGTCACTTATGGTTTGTCTCCCTCCCTATCCCATCTTGTTTCATAGAATCAATGTGGTTTTGATTTAAATTTGTGTTTTAAGAGAAGTCTTAGCTAATATAAGAGAATTGATATCCTCCCGTATTCTATGATCATAATAAATTAGAAATTAACAAAAATGTTAAAAACAATATTTTTAGACCTTTATGAATGTACTCCTAAGTGGCTCTTGGAAAGATAAGGAAATCAATATTTCTAAATATTTTAATATTAGTAGCCAAAACATTTCTACTTAATGAAACTTGTCAGCCTTTAGTTAGTATTAATTGAAGGAGAGTTTACAGCTTAAATTCATTTATTAGTAAGAAAATCAGTGAAGAATAAACATGATATGCCTTTAACTTAAGATAGAAAAAGGAAAACAAGCATCAAGTAAGGACATAGTGAAGAAAAGATAATATTAAAAAGGAAAAGCCCAACAAAAATCTATCTTTGAAAATGTTAATAAAATTGACTAAGTTAATAAAATTGATGAGATTATCTAAAACACTGAGAAGGTGTAGATTTAAAAACATAATAGAAATGATGATGGGGGTAAAGGTATGGATCCACTAGAATAATTTCCTACAATTAAAGTGATAGTATAGCTATTTATAGAAAAATGTAAAAATGGAAGAAGTGAAAAATAAAATAATTATTAAGAGAATAATTTAAAAAAAAATTTTTAAATAAACATATAATGTATTTTTATTCCCAGGGATACAGGTCTGTGAATTGCCAGGTTTATACACTTCACAGCACTCACCATAGCACATACCCTCCCCAATGTCCATAACCCCACCCCCCTCTCCCAACCCCCCTCCCCCCAGCAACCCTCAGTTTGTTTTGTGAGATTAAGAGTCTCTTATGGTTTGTCTCCCTCCCAATCCCATCTTGTTTCATTTATTCCACTCCTACCCCCTTAGCCCTCCCATGTTGCATCTCCACTTCCTCATATCAGGGAGATCCTATGACAGTTGTCTTTCTCTGATTGACTTATTTTACTAAGCATGATACCCTCTAGTTCCATCCACATCATCACAAATGGCAAGATTTCATTTCTTTTGATGGCTGCATAGTATCCCATTGTGTATATATACCACATCTTCTTTATCCATTCATCTATTGATGGACATCTAGGTTCTTTCCATAGTTTGGCTAATGTGGACATTGCTGCCATAAACATTTGGGTGCACGTGCCCCTTCGGATCACTGCATTTGTATCTTTAGAGTAAATAGCCAGTAGTGCAATTGCTGGGTCATAGGGTAGCTCTATTTTCAACTTTTTGAGGAATCTCCGCGCTGTTTTCCAGAGTGGTTTCTTGTGCTATTCTTCTATCACTGTGGTTTTGTGTTTTGGGAAATGTTCTATAAATTAAATCGTCTAACACTATATTTTTTGAGACTGATTTCTTCACTTAACATAATACCCTTGGGGTTAAGCCAAGTTGGTAACTAGTTCAATATTTAAGTTACTTTTTTTAAAGATTTATTTTAGAAAGAAAGAGTGTGAACATGTGAGGGGGCAGAGGGAGGAGTGCAGAAGGAAAGGGGAAACAGGGAGCCTGCTGAGCAGGGAGCCTGAAGACCAGGGACTGGACTTGAACCCAAGACCCTGAAGTCATGACCAGAGCCAAAATCAAGAATTGAATGCTCAATCAAATAAGCCATCTAGGCACCTCAATATTTAAGTTATTTTCATTACTTAGTAGAATCACATCATATGAATATAACACAATTTGTTTATCCTTTCACCCTCTGAAAGTCATTTTCTTGTTTTGAATGGAGTTACTTATAAACATTCGTGTATTGGTTTTTGTGTGAACATTTTGTTTTTCTAGAGTGAACTGTTAGTAGTGGCATTACTGTGTTATAATGTAAGTACATGTTTTTCTTTTTTTTTTGATTTTTTTAATTTAAATTCAATTGATTTTTTAATTTATTTTCAGCATAACAGTATTCATTATTTTTGCACCACACCCAGTACCTGTTTTTCTTAAGAAGTACCAAACTGTTTTCAAGAGAAGCTGTGGCATTTTTCATTTTCACCAGCAACATACTAGAGTTGAAATTGCTCCACAACATTTTCAGCATTTGGTATTGCCGGTATCATTTTGAAGCTATTTTAATTGGTATGTAGTGGTATTTCTTAGTGATTTTAACTTTATTTTCTTAATGGATTTATTTTCTCAATGTTGAGCATCTTTTTATGATCATACTGGTCATCTGTATATCTTCTTTTGTGAAGTGACTGAAGTTTTTCCTCCATTTATGTATTAAGTTGTTTTTTTATTGTTGAAGATAGAGTGTTCTATATATGTTCTGAATACAGGTTTTTGTCAAATTATGGGATCAACTGTTTTCTCCTAATCTATAGATTATCTTTTTATTCTTTCAACAGTGTCTTTTGTGGAGTAAGTTTTTAATTTTGAGGAAGTCCTATTTATCATTTCTTTTTCTTTATGCAGAATGCTTTTGGTGTCATAATAACTAATTTTGGTGTCTAGTAACTCTTGCCTAACACCAGTTTATTAAGATATTCTTAAATTTTCTTTTAGAAGTTTTATAGTTTTGGGGTTCCTGGGTGGCTCAGTCATTAGGTGTCTCCTTCAGCTTGGGTCATGATCCCAGGGTCTTGGGATCAAGCCCCACATCAAGCTCCCTGCTCTGTGGGAAGCCTGCTTCTCCATCTCATACTACCCCTGCTTGTGTTCTCTCTCTCACTGTATCTCTCTCTGTCAAATAAATGTTTAAAAAAAGTTTATATTTTTTATTGTTTTATATATTACAATTATATCTGTGGAAATTTTAATATAAAGTGGGAGTTTTAAGTTGAGGTTTATTTCTTTTGTATATGTGTTTTATAGTTCCAACATCATTTGTTTAAAAGTCAGTACAATTGAATTGCTTTTGTGTCTCTGTGAAAAAGTAATACAAAAAATATTTATATGGATCTATTTCTGAACTCTGTTCTGTTGATTTCTGTGTCTGTCCTTTCATCAACACCACACTGTCCTAATTATTGTAGCTATATTGTAAGTATTGCATAGTATGATTCTCCAGTGTTATTCTCGATCAAGATTGTTTTAGCTAGTCAACTTCTTCTGTAAATTGTAGAGTACAGTTTTATATATTTATTTTAAAACTTGCTAGTAGTTTGATTGGATTTGCAGTTAGTCAGTAGATCAAGTTGAGAAAAATAGACATCTTTATTATGTTGAGTCTTCCAACCAATAATTCATTTAGGTATCCTTTGATTCTTAGCATTTGTAGATTTTATACATACATGGTTTGCTAGATTTGAACTTAAGTAATTCATTTTTTAGAATGTTTGTAAATAAAATGTATATAAACACACATATATATGCACTTGATTTTTTTGTGTGTGTTGATCTTTTATTCTGTAACCCTGTCACATTGCTAAAACTCATTTATTAATTGTAGCTGTCTTGGGATTTTCCAGGTAGACAGTCGTGCTTTTGATGAATTGGAAGGGCTTTTAATTCTTATTTTCCAATCTGTTTGCCTTTTAATTATTTTTCCTCCCTGATTATACTGGATGGGACTTTTAGTATGATGTTAAATTTACAATATTTTGTTGAAGATTTTCATGCCTATGTCCATGCAGGGGATGGCTCTATATTTTGTACTGTCTTTATCTTGCTCTGGTATGAGGGTAATGTGGGCTTCATAGAAAAGAAAATATTCCCTCCTTTTCTATTTTCTGGAAGAGCTTCTTTAGAACTGGCACAATTTCTTCTTTAAATATTAAATATTTAATTACTTAAATATTTGGCAGAATTTACCAGTAAAGCAAAATGGGTCTGGAGATTTTATTTATGGAAGTTGATTTTTTACTGTGAGCTTAATTACTTTAATAATTATATTATTTTTCAGGTTATCTATTTCATTAGGTGTGCTTTGGTTTTAAGAAATTAATTCATTGCATCTAAGGTGATGAATTTGTGTTTGTAAAGTTATTGATAACAGTTGGCTTGTTATCTTTTTACTATATACTGAGTATACAGTAATAGCTTTTTTATTCTGGGTATTGCTAATTTGATTTATCTTTTTTTTCTTCAATCAGTCTTATCAGAGGTAAGAAAGAAGAAAAAAATATTTCATTAGTCAAAAAGAAGGTAAAGAACAACAAAAATAAAAGGATCAATAAACTGATGAGAAAAGAACACAAGAAAAAAGTGACAGCATTAGGTAAAACCACACTTTTTTTAAATTAAGTCTAAATGACTTAAACAGTCCAAACAAAAGGCAAAGATGGCCAAACTAGATGGAAAATAAAGTCCTAACTATAGGCTTGTTAAAATCATTTTTAAGGACACATATAAGACAAAGGTAAATGATTACCTATGTTACAAACACTAAGCATAAGAATATTGGAGTGGCTGTACATTACCAGATTAAGTAGACTTTAGAGCAAGAAATAAAGAGACATTTAATAATAATAATGGGAATAATCTAGTAGAAGCATTAGAATCAAACATGTTTATGCACCAAATATTGAAAGCAAAAACTGGTAGAAGTGAAAGGAGAAATAGATAGATCCATGAGTATTTTTGCATCGGTAACTGATAGGGTAAGTAGATAGAAAGTCAAGAAGTATATAGAAAACTTGAATGACACAATTAGCCAACCTGATTTAATTGATATTTACAGAACATTCTACCCAGCTATAGCAGGATTCAGATTCTCTCCTGTGTACGTAAAGCATTCGGTAAGATCGGTCATATGTTGATGAGTAAAGCAACTCTCAGTTGCTTTACTCTCTCAGAGAATAGACTCTGTATGAGTCTAGTCTCTGATCACTATACATTTAAATTAGAAATAAATACCAGAAAGATATCTAAAGACTCATCACTATTTGAAAATTAAGTAAAATGCTACTAAATAATCCATGGTCAAAAAGATAGCAGAGGTAGAAAAAATTTTTTGAATTGAATGATAATATAACACAACCTGTAAAAATTTGTGGAATTCATCTTTGCAGACAAAAGGTTGATATCCAGGATCTATAAAGAACTCAAATTCAACACACACAAAACAGATAATCATATCAAAAAATGGGCAGAAGATATGAACAGACACTTCTCCAATCAAGACATACAAATGGCTATCAGATACATGAAAAAATATTCATCATCACTAGCCATCTGAGAGATTCAAATTAAATCCACATTGAGATACCACCTTACATCAGTTAGAATGGCCAAAATTAGCAAGACAGGAAGCAATGTGTGTTGGAGAGGATGTGGAGAAAGGGGAACCCTCTTACACTGTTGGTGGGAATGCAAGTTGGTACAGCCACTTTGGAGAACAGTGTGGAGATTCCTCAAGAAATTAAAAATAGAGCTTCCCTATGACCCTTCAATTGCACTTCTGGGTATTTACCCCAAAGGTACAGATGTAGTGAAAAGAAGGGCCATCTGTACCCCAATGCTTATAGCAGCAATGGTCACGGTCGCCAAACTGTGGAAAGAACCAAGATGCCCTTCAACGGACGAATGGATAAGGAAGATGTGGTCCATATACACTTTGGAGTATTATGCCTCCATCAGAAAGGATGAATACCCAACTTTTGTAAAACATTTTATAAGGAAATTTATAGTATAAGTGTTTAGAGCAATAAAGGAGAAACACCTAGAATCTGTAACTAAACATACATTTTATGAAGCTAGAGTAAGAAGAGTAAGTTAAATCCAAAAATATATAGAGGGAAGAAATTAACAAATATAAGAGCAGAAATTAATAATATAAAAATAGTTAAATAATAGAGAAATTCATTAAAATTGCTGATTCTTTCAAAACAATAAACCGATAACCCTATAGGTATATTGTTCAAAAGATAACACACTATTACCACTATTGTGAATAAAAAGAACATGGAGTAAAGTTTTGGAATGCATAAGTCTGATACACAAAGAATTCTTGGAATTGAAGAAAAACATGATATATGAATGACCAATAAGCAGAAGACTATGTATATTATATTTCCATGCAGTTGACATATGGGGTTGATGCCTTAAACATCACAGTAAACACTGCTGAAATAGCAGATTATAATTTTTCTGAACTTGTGAAAGATAAAAATTCTCAGATTCAAAAAACACAGCAAATCCTGAACAGAATAAATGAAATTTAAAATAACATCTACAGTTAACTTTTGATGGAGTCCAGATGGGTAACTGTATAATCACTATATAATATTTAGGAATATTTTTCCATTAACCATGAAAAATGAGAAAATTTTATTAAAAAATTGATAATAGCTGTATATATCCCTAATGTATGATATGTATGAATAAATCCAATATCAAATTTGTAAGATCTTTATGGAAAATTTGGTTATTTGTAAAAATCATAAGTAAATAATGGGCAGAATGGTTACTATGAAGAGATATTAATTTTATCCAAATTTGTCTATTAAATTGATTCCTGTACAATTCTTTATAAACTGATTTTAAAATTAATATAAAATAAGAAAAATATAAAAAAAATTGCAGCTAGGAGAATTTTCTATACTGGATATTAACACTTAAAAAATTATAATGAATTAGGGGCGCCCGAGTGGCTCAGTGGGTTAGGCCTCTGCCTTTTGCTCCAGTTGTGATCTCAGGGTCCTGGGATTGAGCCCTGCGTCGGGCTCTCTGCTTTGCAGGAAGCCTGCTTCTCTACCTCACTATCTGCCTGCCTCTCTGCCTACTTGTGATCTCTGTCTGTCAAATAAAGAAATAAAAATATCTAGGGATGCCTTGGTGGCTCAGTTGGTTAAGCCACTGCCTTCAGCTCGGGTCATGATCTCAGGGTCCTGGGACGGAGTCCCACATTGGGCTCCTTGTTCAGCGGGGACCCTGCTTCTCTCTCTGCCTCTGCCTACCACTCTGCCTGCTTGTGTTCTCTCAATCTCTCTCTCTGTTAAATAAATAAATAACATCTTTAAAAAAAAGAAAAAAGAAATAAAAAATCTAAGTGTGTGTATATATATATATCTGCATATATATCTGCATATATATATATATATATATATATATATATAGTGAATTCAACACCGTGTTATAACAGAAGTATGGGTAATTGTACCAGTGGAACAGAATGGTGAATCCAGAATATGTCATTATAGACAGCTGGTGAAAGAAGTGACTAACCACTGAATTTACTAGGACAATTGATTAAAAAAAGAAAAGATTCCTACCTTATGATATTTATAAAAATTGACTCAATTTTTAAGGCTTAAATATAAAAAGTAAATAAACTTCTATGGGAAAGCAATGATTTAAACCTCAAATTAAAGACACAAACTGAAAAACAAATTATAATGCATATTTTAGTCATAAGGAATCGCTGATTTAAATACTGAAAACATAATGATCCCCCCAAAATCCATAAATAAAAGAGGGCTTTATGCTAAGTAAAATAAATCTGAGAAAGACAAATACTGTATTAGCTTTTATTATAGAATTGAAAAATATATTTTTACAAAAGCTCATAGATACAAAGAACATTTTGGTGTTTGCTAGAGATTGGAGTTGGAAGATGTGGGAATTGTAAATGTTGCAGTCACTTTGGAGAGGAATTCAGCAACTTCTGATGGATTTGAAGTTTCAGGTATGATTTTGAAATCCTAGTCTTTGACCCCATGATTTCATTCATAAGTAAATCTAGAGAACCTCTGGCATATCAAGTACATAGATACCTGTCAGGGGATTCATTGCAGCCTTGTTTTTCATCATTTAAAGTTGGAAACAACCTAAATACCTATCAGCAGAGATTGGGTAAATACGTGGTGAATATTCAGTGAAATACTGCATAAAAGTTAATAGGTGAATTTTAACTGCGTATATTAGTAAAGATACATGTCAACAAGTTTTGAATAAAAATGGACATTGGGGAGGGTATGTGCTTTGGTGAGTGCTGTGAAGTGTGTAAACCTGGCGATTCACAGACCTGTACCCCTGGGGATAAAAATATATGTTTATAAAAAAATTAAAAATTTAAAAAATTTAAAAAAAAAGCAAAGTGCAGAATAGGTACACTTACCTAATGGCTAGTATATTACATTATATAAACCTTAAAAACTGGAAGGCACAGTTGCCTATTGTTTACAGGTACATGTGTATGTAATGAAAGCTATCATTAACATTTCTTGGGAAGGATATGCCCTACCTTATCTCTGAGGAAACAAGGTGAGCAAGAAGATTTGGGATGAAGTAGAAAGTAGGCTTTGATTTTCTAGTAGCATTTAATTTTTATAAAAAATATTCTGGAAAAATATGGGGAAATGCTAAGTATTTTAAATCTAAGTGAGAGGCACAAGCATGTTCATGATGCTATTCTTTGAAACTTTATGCTTAGAAAACTTTGATATGGTTCATAAAAGGAAAAGGTAAATAGCACTATTAAAGCCTTCGTATTACTCCAAAAGTAATTTGATTACAGATGTTGCAGAGTTTTCAAGTAAATGCGAGATTATGTTGGTATCTTTCATTTACTTCAGTTATCTTAAGCGAAACATTAAGCTTGAAACTAGTAAAATATATCCAAAGTAGTTTTCAAAATTTTTTCCTGCAATAGTAGAACAAAAAGAAACCTCTCTATTATAGATGTGGGTTTTAGTTTTAGCAATAGTTTTGTCTGTGACACCTTTTTCTTTACTGACTCTTGCATGGTAACAAGACAATAAAAGTGAAATCCTCAGTGTACTGAGCCAATGGAACTGGAGGTTAAAAATACTATCCATTTCGATGGTTATATATAATGTACACTCATTTTATTATTTAATTTACTTATCTTCCTATTTGAGTCTCTTTTCTTTGTATTCTTTAATAATAGTCTCTCGCCACACTGCTAATATATTTTGTTTTTCCTTTCATACTTTATTAGAAGGTTGTGATTTTTAAAATATGCAACAACTAAGTCTCTTCTACTTTTTAACTTCTTATTTTTTATTTCTACAAGATTTGTTTATGACAGTAGAGTTTCTGGCACTAAATCTCTGTCATACATATCCAAACATTGTACATAATTTAGCATTATTTCATGTTGATTTTAGAATATATATGTTTTGTTTCCTCCTAAATGACACACAAGATTGCATTAATATGTCATAAAACAAGAAAATGGCACTATGTCTGTTTTAAGATGTTCGGAAACAAAATGAAGAAGGCTATGTTAAAAATGAAAAGCACAAGCCTAATAAAAGAAAAGTTTGTATCAGCAAAATACCGGTAGAACCTCAATTATGATATAATTTTTGTTAGTATGTTTTCAATTAAAAACAATAGCAAAAACTGAGTTTTTATGGAGAAACATTACTTTTATTTTTTTATTATGTGGAAAAGAATAATGGCTATGTAAACTGTTGACTGTATGCCAGACACTGTGCTTTACATGTACCACATGTTTACTTAAATTCTGTCCCAAACTCTGTGAATTAGGTATTAACCCCATTTTATAGATCAGGAAACAGGTACAGTTACTCTAATTAATTTTGCCAAGTTTGAAGAGGTAGACAGTAGTACAAATCGGACTTGGATTTGGCAGTTTGTTTTGGATCTGCATGTTTTATGACTCTATTAAGGAAAAAGTGGTAAGCAATTCCGTATGCCTTGTGGCAAGGGGACTTACCCTCACTGCATTGTTGATTGCATATGATGATATAGAAGCATCTTTACTGAGCAACATTTCCAGTTTGAGCCTTTGTGTTTTCTTGCTTCTAGAAGTATTGTTCTTGCATGTGCTCAATCAGGCTCTTGTATTATATATTTCAAAACATATATGTGCTTTTGGGTAAATTGGAAGGGGAGATGAACCATGAGAGACTATGGACTCTGAAAAACAATCTGAGGGGTTTGAAGTGGCGGGGGGGTGGGAGGTTGGGGTGCCAGGTGGTGGGTATTATAGAGGGCACAGCTTGCATGGAGCACTGGGTGTGGTGAAAAAATAATGAATACTGTTTTTCTGAAAATAAATAAATTGGGAAAAAAAAACATATATCTGATTTTCTCAGTAGGTCCACAATTAATCAGATAAATTGCACACATGAAGTATCTTGTCTCTAAAATGGTGAAATATAAATATTCAGCTTGTTACTCTGTTTCAGGGAGTTGAGAAATATTAGTAAGTACTCTTTGTCCAAAATGGATACTACAAGACTGATGGAATCATACAGATGCTTAAAACTGGGATAGACATAGTTCTGAATCTTCTCGCTTCCTCAATAACCTGCGAAGAACTGACTTTTTCCCTTTAAGACCGAGTGCATGGCCAGTGTGATGGGTTTCATACTGTTTATTTTTTACTGTTGCTCTCATAATTGCATATAAATCTTGCTTATTCAAACATTCAGAAACTATTGAGTGCCCACTTTATACCAGTCATAGTTCTAATTGCTAGGGGATAAAAGCTGGGGATATAGTACTAAACAAGGGCAGGTGTGGGAGAATATATTATTTCCTATATTTCGTCCATTCTCACCAGTCCTCCTGTGGAAGCTAGCTCAATTAAGATATAAATTCTAGGTAATATTTTAGATTGAAGCCAATATTGGGCTTTTTCTTGGATGTTGTATTCTTGGAATACCTATGGCAAGAGAGGATCTCCTTGAAAGATAGTAGAAACCTCCTGTTGGACTGTTCTCATGTGTGAGTGGCCATGAAGCTGGGAGAGTAATAAAATTAAAAAGAAATTGATGGAAGAATGTCTACATATTAGCTTCTAAAATATTTGAGGACAAAGTGGCATAGACCCATTTTTCTCTGTTTCTCCCCATTGAGAACAATGATAAACTCTGATAGTAACACAAGACACAAACAAAGGGAACTATGAAAGGTGGCAGGAAGAAGATGAACTGTTTGGGATTCTCAGGACTGGAGGAACAACACAGTGGCAGGGCAGCTAACATTATTACCCCACCCAACAGAAATATTGGCATTTCTTGACTCCCAAACTCCTCCTCTGAAAGGAAGTAGCCCAGTAAAGTAAAAATAAAGAAAGTAAAAGATAAGCTTATACATAGACAGAAAGCTTTACTTGAAGCTCATTTATTTTACAAAGTATTTTCAGTTGTGCACATTGTATATTTCATAGCACAAAATGAATTATGTATATATTGTTGAACAGCTCTATATTCTTACTGCATATTAAAGAGTAAACTGAAAAATATGGAAATGTACTAGTGACTGGTACATGGGAGAATCTATGGAACAAAAAGGAAACCTACTTGGAATATGATCTTCATATTCTATTTAGGTATAGACTTTAGGAAAGTTACACTTTCTCTCATGAAGATTTTCAGACGAATCTACTTTGATGCAATAAGCTTCTGTTATATCTATTCTCAATAATCTGTTTTTTTGTTGGAAAAAGTTCCAACTTTAAATTTTATTGTGCTTTAAATCTTAAAATTTTACACTGTGCTCATCATATGTGTATTAAAATTTTTGGTACATGTTTTTTGATTTTGCATGAATTCTAATGACATTTTGAAATTTATTATGTCAAATTTGTCTCATGTTAATTTTTACAAGAGACACAGGGATGTTTTAAAGATTTTGAAAGTGTTATTTTTTTGCATTCCTAGACAACTTTTCCACTGCTTATGTTTCCTAATGTGTTATATGTATTTTCCATAAATATATTTACTAGTGAAATTCATTATTTTCATTATTTGATTTAAAACTAGAAACAAAAAAGTTAAGTTAAAATTGTTAAAGATAATGAAGAAGTCATTCTCAGAGGAAATCTTATGAGCATGGGTTTTCCTGTACAGTTTTTCGTAATTCCTTTCTGTGTTTGCATGCTTTTGCATTTTCACCTTAAAAGGAATTGAATTACTATAGAAAAGATGAAATGCCAAGAGGACTTCATTGTATGTCATTATTGTTAAAAAATGGGTAGAATGTGAACACATGCATATTGAGTTTAAGATATGTTCTTATGTAGTTTGATTGCGTGTTCTCTACCAGCCTGCATAGTTACTGGGTACTAGGCAAGGCAGCAGGGAGCATGAGACTTGCTCATCCTCTACCTCTCCACCCTACTTCCCTGCATTCTCTTTTAATTGGGTTAATGACAGATTAAAAGAAAAATTGTTCTCTGAGATAATATAATTTTTAACAACCGATTCACAGAGCTTTTTGTGTTTTTTAAAAGATGAGAAAGCTATTGGTTATGTCTTACTGTGGTGAATGTTAAGCGATATCTATATCTGTATCATCTATATCTATATCTATATCTATATCATCTATATCTATATCTATGTATATGACTCTCCTGCTGTTGGGGTCGATTCTGCGTTAAAACATGTTAACCCCCTAGGGCCTGCCTGGGCCTACTTAGCCATAGTGACTCCATGTTGCCTAGGTAGACATTTTGTTGTCTAGAAAAGTTACTGCTCTCGGTTCCAGGTAACTGTTACTAAAACACAACACATAAAACAAGGCCAGTTCCAGGTAACTATTACTAAAACACATACCTAAAACAAGGCCATTGGTAACCGTTACTAAAACACACAGGTAGGAGACATCCAATCAGCCAAAGCCACAAATGGTCAACAAATGCAGATGTCTGTGATTGTGCCCTATAAAAACTAGCCTGTAAGACCAAGGGGCGTCGCTCTCTTAGGAAGCGGCCCTGGACAGTCAGTCTGACTTCTAATGCTTGGCATAGAATAAAGCTCTACATAACTTTCCCTTTGTCTCAGCCTCATTTCCCTGGCCAGTCAGTCTAACTTCTAATGCTTGGCATAGAATAAGGCTTTGCGTAACTTTGTCTCAGTCTTGTTCCTTTGATAACGGACCCAACACCTGCCAACCTGGGGTTTGTCCCTAAATCATATTCTATCCTGTGAGAACTTGAACGGATCACTGCAAGGAATGAAATAAGGCAAGTGACTTTCTGCTGGACTATTCCCATAGCTAGATTCTCTCTGCTTTAAGCAGATTTTTCTGTCTTCTTTTTAATAGGGCATTCCTCAATAACATAGCATGCTGAGCATAATTTACCCTTTTTCTTTTTTTTTTTTTAATTTACCCTTTTCTTGATGACTCAGGCTCATCATAATGAACATCGGTTAGTATACTCAACTGTATTAGAAAGATGCCCCTAAGAGCTATTAAGATATGTAGTAATGTTTGTCCTGACTAACTAACTGCTCCCAGAAGACCTACATGTTCCAGACTGCAGTAGCTCCTCAGTACAATGTATACTAAGTACAAAATATGTTTTCATGGACTGCAGGGAGATCTCCGTTGTGGGGCTAGATCTTTTAAAGTTTTATTTATTTATTTATTTATTTGACAGACAGAGACCACAAGTAGACAGAGAGGCAGGCAGAGAGAGAGAGAAAAGCAGGCTCCCTGCTGAGCAGAGAGCCTGATATGGGGCTCAATCCCAGGACCCTGGGATCACAGCCCAAGCCGAAGGCAGAGGCTTTAACCCACTGAGCCACCCAGGCACCCCTGTGGGGCTAGATCTTAACAGGATGCTGTTATTTACACCTGTGTCTGTTCTTGGAAATAGAATCCCCTTCCCAAATTTTACCTGCTGCAAGAAGGTCTGCTATTGCCATTCTAAATTTGTTGGGGGGGGCATGAATGACCATTGCATGATTAATAAGATAATTGGGTTTGAATGACAAATTTAACCTTTATATTCAGTGGGCCAGGATCATCGATATGAAGGGTTCATTGTTCACAGCTTAAAGTGCTCTCAAAAGTGAAACTTTGCCCCCAAAGTCCTAATCTCAGTTGGAAATTTTGTTCCTCAAGGTGACCTATTTTTGAAAAAATAAAAAATAAAAAATTCATGAGGATATTTTTGGTTCCTCTTTAAAAATACAAACATCATAGGAAGGGTTAAAAGTCTGTCATTTGTTATTAAGAAGTAGATTAATTGGGGTATCTGGGTGGCTCAGAGGATTAGGCCTCTGCCTTTGGTTCATGTCATGATCTCAGGGTCCTGGGTTTGAGCCCCGCATCAGGCTCTCTGCTCAACAAGAGACTGCTTCCCTCCTCCCCACCCCTCACCTGCCTCTCTGCCTACTTGTGATCTCTGTCTATCAAATAAATAAATAAAATATTAAAAATAAGAAGTAGGTTAATTGAGTTATTTTCATATAGCTGCCTCTTAAATATAGCTGTATGAAGGGACTAGAATTTCTGGTGAATGGCAAGGGTCAGGGGAAGAGAAAGTTCACTTTGAAGGTTCAAATATTTGGGGATGTTTAAGTAGAGATGTCTCTACTTAAGTAAACTCTCTAAGTAGAGAGTTTAAGTAGAGATGTCTCAGTGGGCCTTCATAAGAGGTTATCATGAAGACGTTGGGCATTGGAGAAACAAAAGGAGTAGAAACACAGGAAGAAGAAAGCAAAATGAAAACAAAAACAATCAAAATCTCAGTGCAGTTTTTTCTTTTTTCCAATTTACTTTTGGAAACAAAATTCAGCATGTAGATTTTGTTATATAAAATATATATGTGCCAAATAAAATAGATCATATTTTAATGCATTAAAAGAATTCTTTAAAGAAATTCCATATTTATTTTTCTTATAATTAATTTAATTTTTTCTTTTTTTTAAAGATTTTTATTTATTTATTTGACACAGAGAGACAGGCAGAGAGGGAACACAAGCAGAGGGAGTGGCAGAGGGAGAAGCAGGCTTCCCACTGAGCAGGGAACCCGACATGCGGCTGGATCCCAGGACCCTAGGATCATGACATGAGCTGAAGGCAGAGGTTTAATGACTGAGCCACCCAGGTGCCTCAGTAATTCAATTTTCTAGTTAAAGAAGTTTTTAGAATGTCAGTGTAGGAATTTTTTTTTCTGTGTGATACTTTCTATAGTCCTTATTTCACAAATGTTATATATATACTTTATTAAATTGGTAAAGGTGATCTAAATTTCAAACATCATCATAAAATTTTTGGTTATTCTCTAATTTTTCTAGTGCATCTGTGCCATCATTTAGAAATGGGTATCTTGATATCATGCTGAACTTCAAAGATGTTAAATAGAAAAAGACAAAACAATGGCTGTTGTCATAGTTTATTGCTTTGAAAGTGAAAGTGCAAATTACAGCTTTTGATTTTCATAAAACCCTGTGATGTGGGAAAGGAAACCTTATTTCTCCCATTGTATAGGAAAAGGTAACTGAGACCCAGAAAACCAACTTTTTGTTGAAATTGACACAAGTAGTGCATTGTATATTTAGAACTATAATCTCTTAGTTTTAGAAAAGTGATCTTTTTATTGGCGATGAATCAAAAGACTTGGCCTCTAGATACTCAAATCTGTGTCCTAGATTATACTGCTACTTCTAAAGCCAGAATTACATTATTTGTAAAACTTTAAATGTGAAGAAAGCAACTTAAATATGAAATATGAAATACAAGAAAAGGCTGGAGTGATATATTTTATCTATTGTTAAAAATACAAACTGATTGTTACTATTTTTAAAAAATATTTTATTTATTTATTTGAGAGAACAAGAGAACATGAGCAGGGGGAAGGGGCAGAGGCTAGGGAGAAGCAGACTCCCTGTTGAGGGGGGAGCCTGATGTGGGGCTTGATCCCAGGACCCTGAGATCATAATCTGACCCAAAGGTGGATTACTTAACCACTTAACCAACTAAGGCACCCAGGCATCCCTGATTGTTACTATCCTAAGTTTGCTAATTACTATAAATATTTTAGGTATTTTTATATTTCACACATCTGTTAATAGAAGTAGTCACTGTTTTTTATTTTTCATGGAAAAAGTGATTAGTTTGTGTTCATATGTTATTAATGTTGCCTCTTTCAAATCTATTTGCAGCTCAATGCTGAGAAATAGTGGGGATAACTTTCATAATGCTAGTAAATAGAATAGTCTATTGACATTCTTTCCAGATATTCACCCATTACTTATTTATATTACACATTTATAATATATGCTCTTCAAAGAATTATATAATCAAACTTCTAGTCCTTTGGGTATAACTAAAAAACTCCCAAAGTTGAAAATTGATTAAATACTAAATCCAAATATACACTGTCTACAAGAGACCACCAAAAAAACCAAGGTAACTTAATAGGGTTAAAAGTAATAGGATAAGGGGTGACTGGGTGGCTCAGTCAGTTAAGCATCTATCTGACTCTTGGTTTTGACCCAGGTCATGATCTCATGTGTCCTAGGATCAAGCCTCATGTCTGGCTCTGTGGGGCTCTGCACTTAGCAGGGACTCTGCCTGAAGATTTTCTCTTTCAGCCCCTCCTCTACCTGTGCTCCCCTTCAAGTAAATAAATTGATCTTAAAAAAAAAAAAAAGTAATAGGATAAATAATGACCTGGTAAAGAGACCTAAATTTAAACCAAAGTCTGTAGATGGAGAGGCAATTCAAGCAAAAAATAAGGGCAAAATTTGTCATTTTTGTACCAAGTATTAATTGGGTTAGTTCTTTTATACTTTTGAGGAATAGATATTTCCATTAGGTATATATTGGTTTAAGAATAGGAGTTGGGAAAATATGGCCAGGTACTGGTTTTATAAATAAACTTTTACTGAAACACAGTCACACCTACTCATTTATGTACTATCTATGGCTCTCTAATGACATGGTTGAGCAGTGTGATAGAGAACATATAACCTGTAGTCTTAAAATAATTACTCTTTGGCCCTTTAAGGAAAAGAACATAGAGGATTTGGGGAATTTTGTATTAAGAAGCTGTACCTATGATAACAAAATCTGGTCAAAGTAACATTGACTGGGTGTAGTCCCTATTAGACATTTATCATTCATGCCTGATAAGTATGTTTGCATATCCTTTTTAATTTTGTTTGTTTCACACAAAGCTACAATCTAAAGTCTAATGTTCAACTCCTGATCAGTTCTACCAACCCAATTAGACCAGTGCGAGGCCTGAAATGAAAACAAGACAAACCAAAAAAAACTTTGTTATTTGCAGTTAAGGGTGTTTTTGATGAATAAACCAATCCTGCTCATGATGAAAAAGGAAAACTAAGGCAAATATGATTCAGCATATTATTAATGAATAATTACAACTAGGAATCAAGTGTAGTAGATAAAATTTCTCCAAAAATCCAAAGATATTTTAATATCAATACAAACTAGAGTGAGGAGGATATGACTTTGATATGATAAAGATTATACCTTAAGGGGAAAAACTACTTTTATAGTAAAATACTAGAGACATACCTACCATAATTACTTAAGACATAAGAATTCATGTTTTTCTTACACTTTCCTTAAACTAATATGAGAATAAAATAACAGGTACGTATATCAAAAAAGGAGGAACTGAAGTATCAAATGGTAACACCTTTCTGTAGAAAATAAACTGTGCAATCAGTAGAATAGTAAAAAAGACTAATAAATTAGAAGATCAAAAAGCAAATTTTCAAATTATTTTCCATGTGTCAGCATATCAGTGAGAATTATGTCTGGAAAATAGAACTACAATTGTGGAAGTATTTAAATTTAAGGATAAAGTTCACATAATCTGGGAGAAGCTGACATTGAGAAGTTAAAGAGGGTGGGGTGGGAGTAGGGTGAGAGATTGCAGGAACAGTAACTAATCACAACCGCCTATAGCACTTGCATGGATGAATGAGTGAGAGTTGAGGGAAATCTGAAAAGTTGTCTGTGACTGACCACCAAAGTGGGTCAGCCAAGTGGGAGCTTTTGGAGAGGTCTGGAAACTGCTGTCTGCCTATAAGTCACTGACGCCTTTAAAACGTCTGTCTCTGAATGAACTGGGGCTTCAGTGTGTGATCTGCCCTCTTTGTGGGACTGTGTCTGGTGGTGAACATGGAGCTATGGGTGGCTGGCCCCATAAGCAATTGGAAAGACAAGTAGGGAAGAGAGCAAGGACAGGCTATGCTTCCCAGGGAACAATAATCAGTGGATATGTCAACCTTGATCAGTCTGTGAGGAAAGGCCAGTGTTTCACTTCTACTTCCAAATTCTCATGTATGACCTTTGTATGACCTGTTTGAAAATTTCACTCAAATAAGTTCAGGAAGAGGGCTAGGAAATGTATTTTCCAGCCTTATTTTGAAGCAGTAGTGCCAGCTTGACAAGAAACAATCCAGCACCATCAGCAATAACATGATGGAGAAGATAATGAAATGAATTTTTTCTTTTTCTGCAAGGAAAACTGCTGGGTCCAGATGGCTTTACTGGTGATTGATAGAAAATATTATAAAATGATGGAGAGCAATATCACAAAAAGTCCTTCAGAAAATGGAGTAGGAAAGGATACTTCCCAATTCATTTTATTAGTCATTATCCTGATACCCAAACCAGATATAGACACTACAGGGGAAGTAAAAAGAAAAAAACCCTGCAATCCAATATCTATCATGAATATGGGCACAAAAGTCCTTGACATACTAACAAATTCAATCCAGTACTATGATACATCATGTCCAAGTTATTTTCTCAAGACGGCAAGACTGATTTAACATTCAGTTAAGTTAACATTCACAAATTAAGCATTGTAATTCAACATATTAACAAAGAAAAGGAAAACATTTATATGATCATCTCAATAAATGCAGATTTTCAAAATTCAAAGTCCATTCATGTTAAAAAATATCCAGGAAAAGAGAGACTAGAGAACTTTCTCAACCTCATTAAGAGCTTTTAGAGGTTGGGGTGCTTGGGTGGCTCAGTGGGTTAATCCTTTGCCTTCTGTTCAGGTCATGATCTCGGGGTCCTGGGATCAAACCCCGCATCAGGTTCTCTGCCAGGCAGGGAGTCTGCTTCCCCCTCTCTCTCTGCCTGCCTCTCTGCCTACTTGTAATCTCTTTCTGTGTGTCAAATAAATAAAATATTAAAAAAAAAAAAGCTTTTAGAGGAATCTATTTACTTCATCATTTATGATGATGAATACTATATGCTTCTCTATTTTTATTCAACACCATACTAAAGTCTTCATGAGTGAAAAAAGACAAGAAACAAGAAGCATACAAATTAGAAAGGAAAAATAGCTATCTTTATTCACAGATGGTATAATTATGCAGAAAATTCTAGGGAATCTATAAAAATTATTAGTATACTTAACAATAACAATTGAAAAATCAGGTAAAAATAAAATATACATAAGCATCAAAAATGCTCATAATTAAACTTCATCAAATATTTGTATGACCTGTGCACTAAAAAAATTGATCATATACACTTAAAAAAACCTAAGTAAATGGAGAGAGACACTATTTTCATGGATGAGAAGACTCAGTATCTTTCAGTTCTCACATAGACTTCAAACAATCTTGTTCAAGATCTTGGCAAGCTTTCTGTAGAAAATATCAAGCCAGTAAAAAAATACACAGTAATGTAAATGGCCTTCAGTAGACAAATGACTTTGTAAAGAGAATGGGTTAGACAATACTACTTGCTTGCAAATTTCCTATAAAGTCACAAAAGTAAAGAATGCTGAATTCTCATAAGGATAGATTGACTGTTCAGGGAAAAGAACAGTAAAAAATAAAGTGAATATTCAATTTATTTTTTTTAATTTTTATTTTTTTAAAGATTTTATTTATTCATCAGAGAGAGAGAGGGAGAGAGAGCGAGCACAGGCAGACAGAATGGCAGCTAGAGGGAGAAGCAGGCTCCCTGCCGTGCAAGGAGCCCGATGTGGGACTCGATCCCAGGACGCTGGGATCATGACCCGAGCTGAAGGCAGCCGCCTAACCAACTGAGCCACCCAGGTGTCCCAATATTCAATTTATTTTTAAAAAAATATTTATTTAGAGAAAGTGCATGAGTGCAAGTGGGGGTGGGGAGTAGAGGAAGAGAGGGAGAGAGAATCTCAAGCAGACTCCCTGCTGAGCATGGAGCCTGATGCAGGGTTTGACCACAGGACACTAAGATCATGACCTGAGCTGAAATCAAGATCCAGCTGCTTACGACCCAGCCATGTGCCCCTAGTCAAAGGAATTTTGATAAAGGTACTAAAGCAATTCAGTTTGGGGAGGAGATGTCTTTTCAAAAAGCAATACTACAAATACTGATTATTCATGTGAGGGGGAAAAATAGACTTCTACCTCAAGCCTTAAACAATGTTTATTAAAGATAGGTCATAGACCTACATATAAAAGTTGGAGCTAGGGCGCCTGGGTGGCTCAGTGGGTTAAGCCACTGCCTTCGGCTCAGGTCATGATCTCAGGGTCCTGGGATCTAGTCCCACATCGGGCTCTCTGCTCAGCAGGGAGCCTGCTTCCTCCTCTCTCTCTCTGCCTGCCTCTCTGCCTACTTGTGATCTCTGTCAAATAAATAAATTTTAAAAAAATTGTTTAAAAAAAAAAAGTTGGAGCTATAACTTTCTAGAAGAAAGTATAGGATTATATCTTCACGACCTTGGGGGTAGTCAACGTTTTTGGGAATATACACAGAAAATACTAAACACACACACAAAAAATGACAAATTTAATCATTATTAAGAACTTCTCTTCAAAAGATACACTTAAGGATATAAGCCAGGCCCATCCCAAATTGAAAGAATTGAATAGGGCAGCTGAAAACAGGTATCCAGAAAGTTTAAAGAGATCTTATAATTAAATGATCAAAAGACAATCCAGATAACCATGAACAAAAGCTTTTGCTGTATTTCACAAAACCAAGTATATAAGACATCAGGATATGAAAAATAAACCAAAGTGAAATCCTAATACACAGTCAGTCTTCTGGTTAAAATTAAAAACACAACTCCAGATATTGGTGTGAAAGATGGAGCAACCAGATTTCTGACCCTTTGCCAATGGTGATGTATATTTGCACAACGTTTTGGAAAGCTATTTTGTCAGTGGCTTTTAAAATTATAAAATTTCTCTGTAACTAAGCTATATAATTCAGAAGTCACTCAGAAGATAGAAAATGCACAGTAGCAGGAAGAGGGCAAGTACAGTAGTAAGAATGAACAGGTTTGGGGTAATGGAATTTGGCTAATGAGAGGTAAAGGACATTTTCAAGAGTTTAAGAGTCATAGATAAAAGAAAGACTGAAATATAGTAGCCACCAAACAAACCTATCCCCTCCCATCTCCCCAACTTCAGGGGTGAGCACAGCCATGGCACACAGGATGGTGAAGTTTGCTGAGGTACTATGGCAGGGAACTCCCTCGAAATATGTCCTGTGGAGTGTCACAAAAAGCCTTCCCCAGAGAGGTTCTTTGTTTCAGAAGTTTGCTGAAAAGTCTCTTGAGATTCTTGAGGGAGGTGCATATAGAAAGGTATTGTATGCCATTGCCCCTCAGTACTGTAGAAACCATGTCCTCTCAGGAGCACGAGGACAGTTGTTCACTGGAACCAGGGAGAGAAACCTTTTCTTTCTTCTTCTTTTTTTTTTTTTTTTAATTTATTTTCAGCATAACAGTATTCATTGTTTTTGCACGACACTCAGTGCTCTATGCAATCTGTGCCCTCTCCAATACCCACCACCTGGTTCCCCCAACCTCCCACCCCCCGCCCCTTCAGAACCCTCAGTTTGTTTTTCAGAGTCCATAGTCTCTCATGGTTCAGCTCCTCTTCCAATTTCCCTCAACTCCCTTCTCTTCTCCATCTCCCCTTGTCCTCCATGTTATTTGTTATGCTCCACAAATAAGTGAAACCATATGATAAATGACTCTCTCTGCTTGACTTATTTCACTCAGCATAATCTCTTCCAGTCCCGCCCATGTTGCTACAAAAGTTGGGTATTCATCCTTTCTGATGGAAACATAATACTCCATAGTGTATATGGACCACATCCTCCTTATCCATTCATCCGTTGAAGGGCATCTTGGTTCTTTCCACAGTTTGGCGACCGTGGCCATTGCTGCTATAAACATTGGGGTACAGATGGCCCTTCTTTTCACTCCATCTGTATCTTTGGGGTAAATACCCAGTAGTGCAATTGCAGGGTCATAGGGAAGCTCTATTTTTAACTTCTTGAGGGATCTCCACACTGTTTTCCCAAGAGGCTGCACCAACTTGCATTCCCACCAACAGTGTAAGAGGGTTCCCCTTTCTCCACATCCCTCCAACATATGTTGTTTCCTGTCTTGCTAATTTTGGCCATTCTAACTGATGTAAGGTGATACCTCAGTGTCGTTTTAATTTGAATCTCCCTGATGGCTAGTGATGATGAACATTTTTTCATGTATCTGATAGCCATTTGTATGTCTTGATTGGAAAAGTGTCTGTTCATATCTTCTGCCCATTTTTTGATATGATTATCTGTTTTGTGTGTGTTGAGTTTGAGAAGTTCTTTATAGATCCTGAATATCAACCTTTTATCTGTACTGTCATTTGCAAATATCTTCTCCTATTCCACGGGAAAAAAGACAGTCTCTTCAATAAATGGTGCTGGGAAAACTGGACAGCTATATGAAGAAGAATGAAACTCGACCATTCTCTTACACTGTACACAAAGATAAACTCAAAGTGGACAAAAGACCTCAACGTGAGACAGGAATCCATCAGAATCCTAGAGGAGAATATAGGCAGTAACCTTTTCGATATCAGCCACAGCAACTTCTTTTAAGATATGTCTTCAAAGGCAAAGGAAACAAAAGCGAAAATAAACTTTTGGGATTTCATCAAAATCAAAAGCTTCTACACAGCAAAGGAAACAGTCAATGAAACCTTTTCTGTTTCAGTGTCCTCTAGGACACTGAAATTTAACTTGGTGCTAGGTGGCAAAGGACAAAATCTTTTTCAGAGTCCCATGGCATTACTGCAGATCTAGAAATGAGGGACAAATTTGGAGCTGAGGGGGCAATAAACTGATAACCATTTCACTTTTAAATTCTTAAATAAAGATGTCTTTACAGAGATTACTTGTAGAATAATGTTTTATATCCACTTTATTCTGAATGCTCCCATATGAAAAAAATGCCATACAATAGAAAAGTACTCAGAAATGGAAAGTTCTGACACTCCACAATATGGAAAAATCTTGAAAATACTTTGTTGAACTGAAGTGACTGACACAAAGTATACAGGCAATAGGAAAAATTTAAAGTATAGAGGAAGTAAAAATTCTCTATGGTGAAACATTTGGTAAAGGGGATTTGCCATTTATCAAGACGAGAAAGATGATAAAGAATAAGATAAAGGGCAAAGTCAAGAAATATAAAAATGTGACATCTGAGTAAGGAACTAGTTTCTAAGCAAAAAGAATATGGAAGAATTTATAGAAGAAGATATTGATAGATTTTACTATGTTTGAATTATTTTACAAAAACACATTTCTTTGAATTTTGTGGGGCTAAAAATGGTAGGCATGTATTTTGAGAACTACTTTTTCTTGCTGTAATCTTTTTTTAGGAATTGTGTGTGGGTGTGAGCATGTACATGTGTATATTTTTATTACATATAAAAATTGAGGTATTGTAGTAAAAAGCATGTCCCACTTGGTGTAGTGAATTTAACAAATGTTTTGTTTAATGAAAGCATTTAAGCATTTTCAAGAACATAATTCTGCATAATGACTTTTTATCTGGTCAGAGAACAGGTCATTACTGCTTCTTTCAAGAACTTTTCTTCAGTTTTTTGTTTGTTTGTTTGTTTGTTTTGTTTTTTGAGAAGAAGTGGGGAGGTTATTCCTATGAATTTACCTATCTGAAATATGCCTGCCCATATTTGTCTATAAGACCCTTAAACAGAGATCTTTTCTCTGAGCTAGTTTCTTGTTTAATGATCTGTAAATGAAACTGTTATTGCTTCTTTGCCTCTCATTTATGAGCACCATTATTTCTCACAGTAGGTTGTCTTTGTCAGACAATAAAGGTAGAAAAAGTTTTTAAGCTTGTCAGGGGATTTATTGATATAAATGAGAGAGAAGTTGGGTCAAAATTAATGACTGGTTTTCCAGGTAGGATAAGATAACACATTTTTAAAATGAGGGCTTATTTTAAGATATATGATTCTGCCTTGGAATAATATCTTCCTTCTATTACTGTACTTTGGATTTCAAGTTTTCACACTCATTTAGTGAAGTTTTATGCTGTGTGTAAGACAAGCAATAAAAGTTTGGCTGCATAAGCAAGCAAAGGCTATCTATCTTGAAATTCAGCATTTAAAGAGTTTTGTAGGTACTATTGTATAATCACCAAAACACAGTATTTGGATGAAGAAAACCTTTTGTTCATTATCAAAATGAACCATGGTAGAAGACATGGACATGATAAATAAGTGATTATCAGAAACCAATCAGGTTTGTATTGTTCATAGTAATTTTAGTGAATACACAATTTGAAAGCTTATTGCTCCCTTGTCTCTCATCAGCAGGGAAGGAGGAAATTGAATCTGCAGAAAACATAAGTTTATTTGATATCTTAAATTTTAAAAAGCCCCTTTGGAGTAATTTGAGTGATAATAACCAAGTTTCTCTAATTGGAGAAAAATCACCACTTATATAGCTAATTAGTCTGAGAAATATTGTTGATGTCTGAGTTGAAGCAGCAAATACTGACTGGAAGAGCCATGTATCTGCTAACACAGAAACATAATCTGTGGCATTTTAAGTTGGTGACCTACATTCCCATTTTTTTTTCAGTGTTACTCGTGTGCTCTAATTCCATGTTAGTTATTTTATCTGCATTCCTTGTTTATAGAAAAACTTTTTAATCCATACTTCAGAACTGATGGAGTGATAGCTTCTTAAGCTTTAATGGCTTTCCAAATAAGAGGAATAGAAGTGGAGTTAAAAGCATTGTTGGTTGAAACTCCACTTTAGAAAATGGAGTTTGATTTATTTGAAGGATAGATTTAGGGAGAGTAAGGGGAAGGTAGGCTCAAGAAGTAAAACTATTTTAATGGTGATTTAGCAACTCCTGTTTATTTTGCGGTCTCAGGAAATGATTACTTGCTGAGAATTTTGATGCCTGATCTTGTCAGGGAGAACTTGACAAACTTGAGGGCCTAGAATGCAACTTTTTAAATTTCAGCTGCTAAAGTTGCTGTCTCTTACTTAGCATCCACTCTGATAGTTCTTACTGCTACTGACAGATGTGCTTATGAGACAAACAGGGTGTTAGATGACTCCACAAAAAGTTGGAAGCTGTAAAATACCTTTATTTTTGTGCTGTGTGGTTGCTGACTTAAATTTTCAAGATAATTAACTTCAGGTAAAGATAATTATCAATGTACATTTTGTGTTGAATTTTTGTTTAATATAATTAACAAGTGAAGTGTTAAAAGTATTGGAAGATAGATTTCTAAAACTGTAATTAAACTATTTTAGGAACAAATTTGACACTTGGAAAAATATTCAAGTTTGTAGTAGAAGAGAGAATGGGAAGTATAGAAACCAAGAAGCCAATTTCCTAATTTTATCCAGTGAACTGTGTACATGCAATATCCCTAAGCAGTTGATCACATGTGCTTTATGTCAAGATAAAGTTGGCAAATTGACTTTCATTACCTGATCTCTAGATCTCTAACATAAGTATGATAATTTCATTTTACTATTGGGAAAAGAATGGTGTGATTATATTTATTATACTGCTTACATAGTGAAGAAGTAGGTAACAGTTTTTGAATTTGGGTGCTTTGTGAAAACATGAGTACTTACTTCATGCAGTGAGCAGTGCATATTCTACTTCAAGAAGTCAAATTTAACATTCCTATTTCCAAAAGACCATTGTCCCTGTGATCCCTAAAGAATAGTTATTTCACATCCTCTGCTCTTAACATATGTTGTGCACTTCTAAAGAGAAAGACTGTGTTTCAAGTATTTACTTACATTTGTCTACTATATTCCTAGTTCTGTTGAATAAACTACACACATGTGGTAATAGTTATCTCAGTCTCTTAAATGTATACATTCTAGTCCAAATATCTTCACTTCTTCAGTTCCTTCATTCCATCACAAACCAGTGATTGAGTCTAGGCATGTGTGTGACTTAGGTGTTTTAGAATTTGAATTTTGAAAGTCATATTCAGAAGACAGCCTTTCTGTGAATTTTAATACAAAGTGTACAAAATGTATTGGTTTACTAACTCTACTTTGGTCATACACTGGCCACATGTTTAGTGCTAGAGACTATATACTATAAATTTTAAACTCATTTGTCCAGTGCATACACAATATATACAGTTTGGCAAATTTTTTAAAAAAATCACCTATGGGGACTGAATAATCAGAAAATTTCTCACATCCAATAGAAAGAGAACTTTTGCATTTTCTTCCCTCCTACCTCTTTCAATTCAATGGACAAATGCAAACAATATATGGCTCGAACAGGTGATTAACAATTTTATTTTCAAAGACAATATTACTCATTAATTTAAAAAAGAGATTTACAAAAGTGGTTTTGTTTTACTATCTCTATTTTTCTTTTTTAAAAATTTACAAATAATGTATTATTTGCCCAAGGAGTACAGGTCTGTGAATCATCAGGCTTAAACATTTCACAGCACTCACCATAACACATACCCTTCACAATATCCATAACCCAGTTCCCCATCCCTAGACCCCACTCCCAGAAACCCTCAGTGAATTTCATAAAATTAAGAGTCTCTTATGGTTTATCTCCCTCCTGATTCCATCTTGTTTAATTTTTTTCCCACCCTACCTGCCATGATCCCCCACCTTACCTCACAAATTCCCCATATCAGAGAGATCATATAATCATTATCTTTCTCTGATTGACTTATTTCACTTAGCACAATACCCTCTAGTTCCATCCATATCATTGCAAATGTCAAGATTTATTTCTTTTGATGGCTGCATAGTATTCCATTGTATAAATATACCATCTCTTCTTTATCCATTCATCAGTTGATGGACATCTAGGTTCTTTCCATAGTTGGGCTGTTGTGGCCATTGATGCTATAAACATTTGGGTGCCCATGCTGCTTGGGATCATTACCTTTGTATCTTTAGGGTGAATACCCAGTAGTGCGATTGCTGGATCATTCGGTAGCTCTATTTTCAACTTTTTGAGGAACCTCCTTGTTGTTTTCCTGAGTGGCTGCACCAGCTTGCATTCCCACCAATGGTATAGGAGGGTTCCCCTTTCTCCACATCCTCGCCAACATCTGTCATTTCCTGACTTGTTAATTTTAGCCATTCTGACTGGCATGAGGTGGTATCTCATTGTGGTTTTGATTTGTATTTCCCTGATGCCAAGTGAAGTTGAGCACTTTTTCATGTGTCTGTTGGCCATTTGGATGTCTTCTTTGCAGAACTGTCTGTTCATGTCCTCTGCCCATTTCTTGATTGGATTATTTGTTTTTTTGGGTATTGAGTTTGCTATGTTCTTTATAGATTTTGGGTACTAGCCTTTTATCTGATGTCATTTGCAAATATCTTCTTTCATTCTGTCAGTTTTCTTTTGCTTTTATTGACTGTTTCCTTTGCTGTGCATAAAATTTTGACCTTGATGAAGTCCCAATAGTTAGTTCATTTTTGCCCTTACTTTCCTTGCCATTGGCAATGCTTCTAGGAAGAAGATACTGCAGCTGAAGTCAAAGAGGTTTTCTGCCTGTGTTCTCTTCAAGAATTTGTTCTCTGTCTCACATTGAAGTCTTTCAGCCATTTTAAGTTTTATTTTTGTGTGTGGTGTAAGGAAATGGTCCAGTTTCATTCTTCTGCATGTGGTTGTCCAATTTTCCCAACACCATTTGTTGAAGAGACGATTTACCATTGGACATTCTTTCCTGTTTTGTCAAAGATTAGTTGACCATAGAATTGAGGGTCTATTTCTGGACTCTCTGTTCTGTTCCCTTGATCTATTTGTCTGTTTTTGTGCCAGTTCCATACTGTCTTGATGATGACAGCTTTATAATAGAGCTTGAAGTCTGGAATTGTGATGGCACCCACTTTGGCTTTCTTTTGCAACATTCCTCTGGCTATTTGGAGTCTTTTCTGGTTCCATATAAATTTTAGGATTATTTGTTCCATTTCTTTGAAAAAAGTTGATGGCATTTTGATAGTGAATGCATTAAATGTTTAGATTGCTCTAGGCAGCATAGACATTTTCACAATATTTGTTCTTTCAATCCATGAGCATGAAACATTTTTCTATTTCTTTGTGTCTTCCTCAGTTTCCTTCATGAGCACCTTATAGTTTTCTGAGTACAGATTCTTTGCCTCTTTGGTTAAGTTTATGCCTAGGTATCTTATTGTTTGAGTGCAATTGTAAATGGGATCGACTCCTTAATTTTTCTTTCTTCTGTGTTATTGGTGTATAGAAATGCAACTGATTTCTGTGCATTGATTTTATATCCTGACACTTTACTGAACTCCTGTATGAGTTCTAGCAATTTTGGAGTGGAGTCTTTGAGTTTTCCACATAAATTACCATATCATCTGCAAACAGAGTTTGAAAACTTCTTTGCTGATTTGGATGCCTTTTATTTCTCTTTGTTGTCTGATTGCTGAGGCTAAGAATTCTAGTCCTATGTTGAATAGCAGTGGTGATGATGGACATCCCTGCCATGTTCCTGAATTTAGGGGAGAAGCTCTCAGTTTTTCCCCATTGAGAATGATATTCACTGTGGTCTTTTCATAGATGGCTTTGGTGATATTGAGGTATGTGCCCTCTATGCCTACGTTGTGAAGAATTTTGATCAGGAAAGAATGTTGTACTTTATCAAAATTCTTTCTTTTATTAATATATTGTATCACATTGATTGATTTGCAGATGTTGAACCAAACTTGCAGTCCAGGAATAAATTCCAATTGGTCGTGGTGAATAATTCTTTTAATGTACTGTCATCCTATTGGCTAGTATTTTGGTGAGAATTTTTGCATCTGTGTTCATCAAGGATATTGGTCTGTAATTCTCCTTTTTGCTGGGGTCTTTGCTTGGTCTTAGGATCAAGGTAATGCTGGCCTCATAAAATGTGTTTGGAGGTTTTCTTTCCATTTCTATTTTTTGGAACAGAATAGGTATCAATTTTTCTTTAAGTGTTTGGTAGTAGTCCCCTGGGAAGCCATTTAGCCCTGGGCTCTTGTTTATTGGGAGATTTTTGATGACTACTTCAATGTCCTTATTTTCTCTTTCTCCCTGATTCAGTTGTGGTAGTTTATATGTCTCTAGGAATGCATCCATTTCTTCCAGATTGTCAAATATACTGGCGTGTAGTTGCTCATAATATGTTCTTGTAATTGTTTGTATTTCTTTAGTGTTGGTTGTGATCTCTCCTTTTCATTCATGATTTTATTAATTTGGGTCCTTTCTCTTTTCTTTTTGATAAGTCTGGCTAGGGGTTTATCAATCTTATTAATTCTTCCAAATAGCTGGCACCTGATTTCATTGATATGTTCTACTGTTCTTTTGGTTTCTATTTCATTGATTTCTGCTCTGATCTTTATTATTTCTCTTCTGCTGCTGGGTTTAGGCTTTCTTTGCTGCTCTTTCTCCAGATCCTTTAGGTTTAGGATTAGGTTGTATATTTGAGAAAGGCTTTTATTGCTTTGTTTCTTGAGAAAGGCTTTTATTGCTACATACTACCCTCTCAAGAGCACCTTTGCTGTGTCCCACAGATTTTGAACATTTACATTTTCATTTTCATTTGTTTTCATGATTTTTAAAAAATTCTTCTTTAATTTCCTAGTTGGCCCATTAATTCTTTAATAGGATGCTCTTTAGCCTCCATGTATTTGAGTCCTTTCCAACTTTCCTTTTGTGATTGAGTTCTAGCTTCAGAGCATTGTGGTCTGAAAATATGCAGGGAATGATCCCAGTCTTTTGGTACCAGTTGAGGCCTGATTTGTGACCCAGGATGTGATCTATTCTGGGGAATGTTCCATGTGCACTAGAGAACAATATGTACTCTGTTGCTTTGGGATGGAATGTTCTGAATATATCTGTGAAGACCATTCGGTCCAGTGTGTCATTTAAAGCCTTTATTTCCCTCTTGATCTTTTGCTTAGATGATCTATCCATTTCAGTGAGGGGTGTGTTAAAGTCCCCTTCTAATATTGTATAACTGTTGATGTGTTTCTTTGATTTTGTTATTAATTGGTTTATATATTTGGTTTATATGTTTATATATTTGGGTGCTCCCATGGGCATAGATGTTTAAAATTGTTAGATCTTCTTGTTGAACAGACCCTTTATATATAATATAGTGTCTTTGTTCATCTCTTATTTTAGTGTTTGGCTTAAAATCTAATTGATCTGATATAAGGATTGCCACTCCAGCTTTTATTTATTTATTTATTATTTATTTTCAGCATAACAGTATTCATTAAATTTGCACCACACCCTGTGCTCCATGCAATCCGTGCCCTCTCTAATACCCACCACCTGGTTCCCCCAACCTCCCACCACCCCCGCCACTTCAAACCCCTCAGATTGTTTTTCAGAATCCATAGTCTCTCTCCCAGCTTTCTTTTGATGTCCATCAGCATGGTAAATGGTTTTCCATCCCCTCATTTTAAATCTGGAGGTGTCTTTGGGTTTTATAAATGAGTTTCTTGTAGACAATTTATATGTGGGTCTTGTTTTTTTATCCATTCTGATACCCTGTGTCTCTTGATTGGGACATTTAGCCCATTTACATTCAGGGTAACTATTGAAAGTTATGAATTTAGTGCAATTGTGTTGCATTTAAGGTGACTGTTATTGAATTTTGTCTCTGTTCCTTTCTGTTCTACTACTTTTAGGCTCTCTCTTTGCTTAGAGGACCCTTTTCAATATTTCTTTTAGGGCTGGTTTGGTGTTTGCAAATTCTTTTAATTTTTGTTTGTCCTGTAAGCTTTTTATCTCTCCTATTTTCAATGACATCCTAGCTGGATATAGAATTCTTGGCTGCATATTTTTCTCATATATCATGCCGTCCTTTCTGGCTTGCCAGGTTCCTGTGGATAGGTCTGCTGCCAATGTAATATTTCCTCCATAGTATATTATAAGATCTCTTGTCCCAAGCTGCTCTCAGGATTTCCTCTTTGTCACTGAGACTTATAAGTTTTTTAGTAGATGATGTGGTGTGGGCCTAGTTTTATTGATTTTTGAAGGGTTTCTCTGTGCCTCCTGTATTTTGATACTTGTTCCTTTTGCCAAATGGAGAAATTTTCTGCTATAATTGCTTCAATATACCTTCTACCCTTCTCTCTCTTTCTTCTTCATCTGGGATCCTAATTATTCTAATGTTGTTTCCTCTTATGGTATCACTTACCTCTTGAATTTTCCCCTCATGGTCCAGTAGTTTTTGTCTCTCTTTTGCTCAGCTTCTTTATTCTCCATCATTTGGTCTTCTATATCACTAATTCTCTCTTCTGCCTCATTTATCCTAGCAGTAAGATCCTCTATTTTTCACTGCACCTCATTAATACCTTTTTTGATTTCAACTTGGTTGATTTTAGTTCTCTTATTTCTCCATAAAGGGATTTTATTTCTCTAGACAGTGATTCACTAGTATGTTCCATGCTTTTTTGAGCCCAATTAACACCTTGATAATCATCACTCTGAGTCCTAGTTCTGACATATTAGTAATGTCCTTATTGATTAGGTACCTAGGCTTTGGTACAGCCTCTTGTTCTTTTTCTCATGGTGGGTTTTTCTGCCTTCTCATTTTAGCCAGATAAGAATAGATAAATGAGAGAACAAAATACTAAAAGGGTAGAAATGACCCCAGAAAAATATACACTACCCAAATCAGAAGAGACCCAAAGCTGTGGGGAGATGAAAGGGGGGAAAAAAGAAAAGAAAAAAAATATATATATATATATTAGACTGGTGAATATAAAAGAGCCACACACTTGATTTTGGGTGTATTTTTGTCTGTTAGAAGCAACTATCTCCTAAAATTTAAAGAAAAAAAGGGTAAACATGATGAAGGGATGGAATATGAGTGCAAAGATGAAAATTAAAAAAAGATTCTAAAAAAGGAACTGATAAGAAGTTATATGAAAAAAATAAAAAGAAAGGAGGAAAGAATGTGATGAGGCTGGAGACTAGAACAAAGCCATACACTAGATTTAGGATATATTTTAATCTATTAGAAGAAATTGTATCCCAAAATTTTAAAGGAAACAAAAAAAACCCTTATATGTATACAAAAAATAAGGTTAAATACAATGAAGGAATAAGGTATGGCTATAAAAAATAAAATTTAAAAAGATTTTTAAAAAGGCATTGATAAGATAAAATAGTTTAAAATGTTAAAATAGGAAAGATAAAAATTTAAAAAATAAAATAAGAAAAAAAATTTAAAAATGTAACTTTGAAAGACTACAGGGTCTAGAGCACCTGGGTAGCTCAGTGAGTTAAGCATCTGCCTTTGGCTCAAGTCATGGTCTCAGGGTCCTGGGATCAAGCCCTGCATTGGGCTCTCTGCTCCGTGGGGAGCCTGCTTCCCCTTTTCTCTCTGCCTGCCCCTCTGCCTACTTGTGCTCTCTCTCCATCTCTCTGTCAAATAAATAAATAAATAAATCTTAAAATAAAGAAAAAAAAAAAAAGAAAGAATACAGAAGCATTGGAATGAAGCCATGAATTCTATGTGCTTCTTTCCCCTAGCTTTGGAGTTCTGCAGTTCTTCTTGATCTGTGAACTTGGTGTTGGCTGGATATCCTTGCCGGTCTTCTTGGGGATGAACCTGTTGCAGTGATTCTCAAATGTCTTTGCCCAAGGTGGAATTGTACTGGCCTTGCCAGAAGGTAAACTGAAATTTACCTTCAGTTTACTAATCAGGGCTTTCTGTTCCTAGTAATCTGCTAGGTTTCACTCTTGGTAACTTTTGTTCCCTGAATTTTTTCTGTACCACTTTGGAGGATGAGAATGAAAATGGCAACCTCCCAATCCCCTGCCCAGAGGAGTCGAGAGTTTGGACCCCACTCCTCAATGCACCTCAGAGAAAAACAATGAATCTCTCCCATCTCCCTGGTCTCTGGTTGCACTCCAAGCTCACCCAGCCTGTGAATGAGTGTTTCTATCTCTGGTGCTCAGCCCTGTTTGGAGTCTCCAAACCCACCCGATAACTACAGTGTGCTCCTGTACCTCTCCTCTTGAAGGATGACTGTGAGTCTCCTAGGATTTGCTACTTGTGGGGTCCATAAAAAATGTTATTTTATTTTTACTAAATCTAAGTGCCATACATTTGTGATTTTTATTTTACAGTAATTTGGACTCATCTGTCCATTATACACACTACAAATATAGCAATATGAAATATGCATAACATACAGAAAGATGGATTATCTGAAACTACCTATCCATGAACATATGAGCCAATCATCTTTTGTAATCCTTTTCCTCTTTCTACAAACCATTGAACAATATCAGCAGTTATATACTGTTCATATAAGTGTTTTAGCAATTCCATTTCTAAAAGACAGTATTTCCTATAAGTTTTTGGCAAAATGATATTTTACGACATCTGCTTTTAACATGACCAGCTGCTTAAAATAAGAATTTTGTTTGATCACTATATATATATAATAACCTTGGATAAATCGCACACAAGTAATAGTAGTTATAATCTGAAAGTGTCTTTGAAATATGATCTTTCTGGTTTAGAACCCTTCTCTGTCACTCTTTTACCCATCTAATGGACTGTAAAGCCTGCATTTTCAGAAGACCATCTTTCCTCTGAAGGTTAGCACAAAATGTACTATTTTTCCAGTTTTCCTTTTGTCACAGCCTGGCAATGTCTTTACCATCAGAAATACCAGATGTTGTAAAATTAGGACTTGTCTGGTCATTGCATATGCTATATACACAGTGAAGTAGAAGAAATGCACAGACCTGTAGGACAACAATCTTTACTCTAAACACAATGGCATAAGGCCTTTTGCACTTCATTTTCCTCCCTCCTCCTCTCTGAAACTAGTGCATTGTGTGTGCTGCTCAAAGATGTGGTTTGGTCATTCAGCTTAATGACAGTATTTCAAGGAATTTTAATAAAAAAATGTTTTTAAACTTTACTCCATTTAATTATAAAACACTTCAGAACATCTAGAACAACTAATTATTTTGAAAAGTACTTAGTGCTGTTAACTGCATGTACAGTAGTGAGGAATAAAATGCACCACAGAAAGAAGGTTATAATATAAATGTGACTTTCAAATATGAACAGTCTGGCATAGTACCTTTTTTTTCTTTTGAAAGCAGAATCGTTGTTGAATGTTTTTTATTTATGCTTTTGTGTGATACTGGGCTAAATACTTTTCTTCTCTAATGATTATAATTATAAACATTTTTATGAACCTAGGTATTTAACTACCTCATATATAAATTGAATATATTAGACATTCTTTCTCCTCAGTCAACTTATACCAATTATAGATGAAATTTACCTTCAGTTTACTAATCAGGGCTTTCTGTTTCATCTTGTCTCCTCTAAGTCATTGGTCAAATGCCAAAATGTCCATTCTTTTTTTTTCTTAATTTTAATTTTTAATTTTTTATAAACATATTTTTCCCCAATTTATTTATTTTCAGAAAAACAGTATTCATTATTTTTTCACCACACCCAGTGCTCCATGCAAGCTGTGCCCTCTATAATACCCACCACCTCGTACCCCAACCTCCCACCCCCCCGCCACTTCAAACCCCTCAGATTGTTTTTCAGAGTCCATAGTCTCTCATGGTTCACCTCCCCTTCCAATTTACCCAAATTCCCTACTACTCTCTAACGCCCCTTGTCCTCCATGCTATTGGTTATGCTCCACAAATGAGTGAAACCATATGATAATTGACTCTCTCTGCTTGACTGATTTCACTCAGCATAAACATATATTTTTATCCCCAGGGGTACAGGTCTGTGAATCGCCAGGTTTACACACTTCACAGCACTCACCATAGCACATACCCTCCCCAATGTCCATAACCCCACCCCCCTTCTCCCAGCCCCCCTTCCCAGCAACCCTCAGTTTGTTTTGTGAGATTAAGAGTCACTTATGGTTTGTCTCCCTCCCAATCCCAATCCAAATCTTGTTTCATTTATTCTTCTCCTACCCACTTAAGCCCCCATGTTGCATCCACTTCCTCATATCAGGGAGATCATACAACAGTTGTCTTTCTCCAATTGACTTACTTCACTAAGCATGATACACTCTAGTTCCATCCACATTGTCACAAATGGCAAGATTTC